>NW_026942468.1:0-29006 GCF_024139115.2 Armigeres subalbatus
TTGTTCTCATAGTTACGCGTAACAATTTCTCGAAGGACCCCCACCCCCTATATTTTGCGTAACAAATCGTAACAAAAATAAAACAACCCCCCACCCCCTTTTGCGTTACGTAATATTTGAACAGACCCTAACAGCTTGGCAGTAAAACACTTTTTCGTAAATAATAGATAATCCAAATATAGGGTAACGGTACCAATAGTGGAGGTATTAGTAGATCCACAAAAGAAAATATTTTTAAAAAATTGATAATTATGGGAAATTTTCAGCTACAATATCTTAGCCAATAGATAAACTAATAAATTTGCAAACAAAAATGAGATTGATGTTATTTAACATCAACATCTACCAAATATTGCTTACTCTACTAATGGGTACACTGTTCACTCAGCGAACTGGACTAACGAAATTCATAACTGGCGCCTTATGAAACTTCGACTGATTATTCCACCAACAGTGCTTCTTATACGCAGTTACCTTACCGAGTATTCAAGCGTCGATAGGCGTGTGGTCTACATACCGGCCTCCCGACCCCGACGTCCATGGTTCGAACCCAGTCTGCCGCACTTTACTTTTTTTTAAATGAAAATCATCATTCATAAGGCAACATATTGAAATTCATACCGATTCCTTGTGGCAAATTTCCATAAGGCGTTTGATTGAAAATCATACGTCCATTTTCCTCAGTGTTCCTTTAGTGGCGGTAAAAATTAATTTCGGTTCCCATAGTGGTGCTATCCATTGATTTTTATGGGACTCGCCACTATTGCACAGTGTTTTTTTTTGCCGATTTCGTGCGCTTTTTTAATAACATCGTTTCTGTTGATTTTTTCGCTGTAGTTTGTTTGGAGAAGACGTTAGATATGAAAAGGACCTTTTTTGAGAAAATCTGTAAAATGATTAATCCACCTAAAAGTGAAATAAAAATTTTGCTTAACCATCGAAACCAGATATGAGCCTAGTGTCTTCAGGAAAGTTGTAGCGGATGGTATTTCAAGCCACTTTGCCAAAGACACCCCATACCTATAACTTATATAGTACGAGATATGTGACATTTTCTATGGAAGGTCCCTGAAATCAGTTTTTTGAGCATAACTTTTTTTCTAAGTTTCAGGCATTTTTACCACTTTCTACAAAGTTGTACGGCTAACAAAAATACACGTTTTTGTGAAACATTGCGAAGCTCTATCTCTTAAAATTGAAAAGTTATTTGAGAAAATGTGTTTTTTCTAGGGGTGTTTAGAATTGTGTAACTTGTTCCGGCGCAAAATGGCGCACACAATTTTTTAGTACACTGAAACTGCTTTAAGTCTACTCTTATCTCGCGGTAAGCTTGTGTTTACACGAAATTACACGTGAGTTTTATAGATTTCAAATGTCTCACTTTTTGCTCTACTTGTACACTAAGTTTATGTAAATGCTATATGATCACAATAAAAATTAATCTTTGATAGGTGGCCAATAGGCCAATAGTATATTGCAACACGATGAACTGAGCTGATGTATGTATGCATTTTGCTTTACGTCGTTCTTGAACCATCGTTCTTGCAGTTAAGACGTCATCCATATATGGAGGATCTGGTAGAAATATATTTTGGTGGGACAATATTTTTGAACGGCAGTTAAGAACGGCGCTAAGTTTACAATACCTCCGCCGGAATATTATATAAATGACATGACTAGATAACCAGTTCACGTTATTTTACTACGCTTGGAAGAATTTCGAAGCAAACTAGCAAAATCGCTAGATTAGTTGCCAGTTGGGTCGGAATAATCAAATCTAAGAAGTGTGGTTACGATACGTAACAGTTTCGTAACATTATTTATATTTGGAGATCTATTTTACCCCTCTCTCCCCATCATAATATTTTGCCAAATAGTTTCATCTACATATAGAAATAAACCTTGTAAGTTTCAGCCAGATGCAGAAACATCGATAAAATGCTGAAACATCGATAAAGTTGCGATTCTCACAAACAGGCTTGCAAACAAACAGTGCAGTAGTGTGCAGAAACTTATAATTCGATTGATTGTTCTTCGGCGCACTGAAATAAGTTTCAATAAATTTTCAAGTTAGAAAGGAAATACGTCATGTTTTTATACAAATGTATATTCTGCTTGAGCTCACATATAAGAATTTATGAATTTTTGACATTTTATTTTAACAAGACTATTTTACCCAACTTACCAAGATTGCTTATTTGCCGTTAAGAATAATTGTTTTTTTTTTCGCATAGCTGTAAAAGCAACATCAGTATCGGTTTTTATTTATTTATCATCAGACTAAGGCCGGAGTGGCCTGTGCTGCACATAAAAGACTTCTCCATTCAGCTCGGTTCATGGCTGCACTTCGCCAACCACGCAGTCTGCGGAGGGTCCGCAAGTCGTCCTCCACCTGATCGATCCACCTTGCCCGCTGTGCACCTCGCCTTCTTGTTCCCGTCGGATCGTTGTCGAGAACCATTTTCACCGGATTACTGTCCGACATTCTGGCTACGTGCCCGGCCCACCGCAGTCTTCCGATTTTCGCGGTGGGAACGATGGATGGTTCTCCCAACAGCTGATGCAACTCGTGGTTCATTCGTCTCCTCCACGTACCGTCCGCCATCTGCAACGCACCATAGATGGTACGCAACACTTTCCTTTCGAAAACTCCCAGTGCGCTTTGGTCCTCCACGAGCATCGTCCAGGTCTCGTGTCCGTAGAGAACTACCGGTCTTATAAGCGTTTTGTAGATAGTCAGTTTGGTACGGCGGCGAACTCTATTCGATCGAAGCGTCTTGCGGAGTCCAAAGTACGTACGATTTCCAGCCACTATGCGTCTCCGAATTTCTCTGCTGGTATCGTTATCGGCGGTCACCAGTGAGCCCAAGTACACGAATTCTTCAACCACCTCGATTTCGTCACCACCGATAGAAACTCGTGGTGGGTGGCTCACATTGACCTCTCTTGAGCCTCTTCCTATCATGTACTTCGTCTTCGACGTGTTGATGACTAGTCCAATCCGTTTAGCTTCGCTTTTCAGTCTGATGTAGGCTTCCTCCATCCTCTCAAAGTTACGTGCCATGATATCAATGTCGTCGGCGAAACCAAATAACTGGACGGACTTCGTGAAAATCGTACCACTCGTGTCAATCCCTGCCCTTCGTATTACTCCTCCAAAGCGATGTTGAATAGCAGACACGAAAGACCATCACCTTGCCGTAACCCTCTACGGGTTTCGAAGGGACTCGAGAATGCCCCTGAAACTCGAACTACGCACATCACCCGATCCATCGTCGCCTTGATCAACCGTATCAGTTTATCCGGAAATCCGTTTTCGTGCATTAGCTGCCATAGCTGGTCCCGATCGATTGTATCATATGCGGCTTTGAAGTCGATAAATAGATGATGTGTGGGCACGTTGTATTCGCGGCATTTCTGCAATACCTGACGTATGGCGAACACCTGGTCTGTGGTAGAGCGTTCACCCATAAATCCCGCCTGGTACTGCCCCACGAACTCTCTTGCAATTGGTGTTAGTCGACGGCATACAATTTGGAAAAGTACCTTGTAAGCGGCGTTCAGTAATGTGATTGCGCGGTAGTTGCTACAATCCAGTTTATCGCGCTGTTGTAGATGGGACACACGACACCTTCCATCCACTTCTGCGGCAGAACCTCATCCTCCCAAACCTTGGTAATCACCCAGTGCAGCGCTCTAGCCAGTGCTTCACCACCGTGTTTAAACAGCTCTCCTGGTAGTTGGTCAACTCCAGGGGCTTTGTTGTTTTTCAGCCGGCCGATCTCCTCCTGGATTTCCTGGAGATTCGGAGCCGGAAGTCGCATGTCCTGCGCGCGTGCTCCTAGGTTCATTACCATACCGCCACCGTTGTCTGCCATATCGCCATTCAGGTGCTCTTCGTAGTGCTGCTGCCACCTTTGGATCACCTCACGCTCGTTCGTAAGAAGGTTCCCGTTTATGTCCTTACACATATCGGGCTGTGGCACGTGGCCCTTACGTGAACGGTTCAACTTCTCATAGAACTTTCGTGCGTTATTAGCGCGGTACAGTTCCTCCGTCTCTTCACGGTCTCGATCTTCCTGCTGGCGCTTTTTCCTCCGGAAAATCGAGTTTTGTCTGTTCCGCGCCCGTTTGTATCGTGCCTCGTTCGCCCTCGTGCGGTGTTGCAGCAATCTCGCCCATGCTGCATTCTTCTCCTCAACTAACTGCTCACATTCGCCGTCATACCAGTCGTTTCTCTGATCCGGAGCCACCGTGCCTAGTGCAGCGGTTGCGGTGCTTCCAATGGCGGATCGAATTTCTCTCCAGCCATCTTCAAGAGATGCTGCGCCTAGCTGCTCTTCCGTTGGGAGTGCCACTTCCAGCTGCTGCGCGTAGTCTTGGGCTAGTCTACCGTCTTGTAGCCGCCCAATGTTAAGCCGCGGCGGACGACTCCGCCGCGGTACTGCGATATTGCGACGAGGTAGTGGTCGGATTCAATATTCGCACTGCGGTAAGTGCGTACGTTCGTGATGTCGGAGAAGAATTTACCGTCGATTAGAACGTGGTCGATTTGGTTTTCCGTTACTTGATTAGGTGATTACTATGCGGCCTTGTGGATATTCTTACGGGGGAAGAAAGTGCTTCGGACTACCATTCCGCGGGAGGCTGCAAAGTTTATGCATCGTTGGCCGTTGTCGTTCGATACGGTATGCAGACTATCCGGTCCGATGATCGGTCTATACATTTCCTCCCTTCCTACCTTCATGTCACCGATGACGATTTTGACGTCCCGCAATGGGCATCCATCGTATGTCTGCTCCAGCTGCGCATAGAACGCTTCTTTCTCGTCGTCGGATCTCCCTTCGTGTGGGCAGTGCACGTTGATGATGCTATAGTTGAAGAAACGGCCTTTTATCCTCAGCTTGCACATCCTTGCGTTGATTGGCTGCCACCCAATCACGCGTTGGCGCATCTTTCCCAGCACTATGAAGCCGGTTCCCAGCTCGTTGGTGGAGCCACAGCTTTGGTAGAAGGTAGCCGCTCGATGCCTGCTTTTCCACACTTTCTGTCCTGTCCAGCAGATTTCCTGCAGCGCTACGACATCGAAGTTGCGGGGATGTAATTCATCGTAGATTATCCTATCGCAACCTGCGAAGCCTAGCGACTTGCAGTTCCATGTTCCAAGCTTCCAATCGTGATCCTTTATTCGTCGCCTAGGTCGTTGCCGATTGTATCGAGTCGTATTATCTTCTATGTCGTTCGTAATAGTTGTTTTTAAAGGCGGCTTATTGGGCCTGCGCAAACCTCCTGTCTCGTCGGAGGGCCGTCGTGTCAGGGCTGTTTAGCGTCCCACCTAACACCAGGACTTGGGCTTGTGCGCTTTGAGCGGCACACGGTCGCTTTGATGGAGCCTACTTGCGGATACATGCAGCTTTTTATAGAGGTTTAACAGGGCCCACTGTCAAACCCCACCACATCCTAGGCAGGGCCCCAACTCGCAGATGGCCTGGGGAGGGATCGTCAAGCCCTTGGACATAGTCCCTGCTGCCCGAGTATCGGTATCGGTACCTACAGTAATTGTAGCTTATTAAATATCAACAAGCACTTTCACCGAATCCGTTTATTTTTGTTTCAGTGTGCGAAAGACGTGCTAATGTTTAAGGCACTTATCCTAATTTACTTCTGTTGAAAATTGTTCTGCAAATAGTTTGCTATCTAATATAGATCAGCGAAGGATATACGTATCTATTGAGACGAAAAATATAGATGAATTGAAAGGAAGAAGACATAGTGTTTTTAAACTTATGTATTTTCTGCTAGAACTCACATAAAAAAATTGATGTATTTTTTGACATTTATTTTTAAAGGGCTATTTTACCCTACACTCCCCTAATCAAAATCCTGAATTTAAATTTCTACTTAGACAAAAACGTTTGGACAGTTTTCACCAGATCGGAAAACATCAACATAAGTAGGGTCGAAATTTATGCGAACTTTCTTTTGAATCACTTATCAACTTATCATAAAAGAGCGCGTTTTTTCCAAAGCTTTTCATTATCGAACTACGAGTAACAAATGATTGTGGTGACCCATTTTGATGGACCTGGGTGGCCACCGAAGGTCCTCCAGAAGATTCGGAACGTCCGTAAAAGTTAATTTAAGAAACACATCATAGAAGAGCACGGTTTTTTTCCAAAGCTTTTCTTTTTAGTACTTTAAGTAACAAATGATTGTGGTGACCCATTATGATGAAGTTGAGTGGCCACCGGTGGTCCTCCATAAGATCCGAAACATCCGTAGAAGTGGTAAATTCATGATACTCATGCTAGAAAAGCTCTTTTTTTCAATTGTTGAACGCTGGCCATTTTGATGGACCTGAATGGCCACTGGAGTTCCTTCAGAAGATCCGGAAAGTCCGTAAAAATAGTCAATTCATCAAACTTATCATAGAAGAGTGCGTTTTTTTCGAATCTTTTCATTTTCAAACGCTGAGTAACAAATCATCATGGTGACCCCGTGTGATAGACCTGAGTGGCCACCGTAGATCCTCCAGAAGATCCGTAAAAGAGGTCCGTAAAAGAGGTCAATTTATGAAACTCATCATTAAAGAGCACGATTCCTTCCTAGCTCTTGATTGTCGTACTCTGAATAATAAAATATCCCATAAAGTGGTCAATTTTTGAACAGTCAGCGGAGTCTTCCACAAAAGTTATCAATTTAAAAAAAAATATCCCAGAAAAGAGTATGTAAAAAAAATATGTCTATTATCGAACTCTGAGCAAGACACGAAGGAATGTTGTGACCCGTTCTCATTTACCAAAGTGACTATCGGAGGTCTTACAGAAGATACGGAACATCGGTTGAAGTGATTAATTGATGTAATAAATAATAGAAGAGCCTATTTTTTTTTTAAATTTCCTTGTCGTACTCTGAACATGAAATTATTGCTGTGACCTTTTCTCACGGATGTGAGTAGCAACCAAAGGCCCGGAAGAATCCGTATCACACATAAAAGTGATAAATTCATAAAACCCACCTTAGAAAAACACGCCATATAATCCATAGAAGAAGAAGATGAAACACACGATTCTTCTCAACCTTTTTATTTTCCTAATTTTAGCAACAAATGATCGTAATATATTCGCATGGATTGTCCACTGTATGTTTTCAGGTACATTCAGATCATCCGTAAAATCGGTCAATTCATGAAACTTGTCATAGTTTTCCTATTTTCGTATCCTGAGTAATGAATGATCGTTGTAACCTATTCTCAGGAACGTGTGTAGTCACCAATGAAACTCCGCAAGATCAAAAAATATGTAATTATAGTCAATTCATAAAAATTAAGATGTCACTATTTTTTTTAAAGGGCAATCACAATAACCCAGAAAATATTTTCAAGTATGGCAAAATTTGCTTCCATGATATTCAGTCATAAATCATCGACTCATGAAAGTTTGCCTTAAAATAAAAAATTTACTTTGGTTGAATCTTTTGACAAATTTTGGTCAAAAATTTCTTGCAAGATGATGGAATTTTAAATTTTTATTAACAGGGGGTCTATAATTGCAGCAAAGAGGTTCAACCTGAAATTTTCTTAAATTTTTATGGTGACAATATCAGGTCGAAAACGTGAAAAAATCGGGTCAAAAACGAGAGAAAATCGAGGGTAGACAAAATCGCGAAGTGACAAAACCGGGTCGATACTGTATTATTAAGCTAACATGACTTTTATGCCCAGAGAAGTCGATAAAATTTCCAACCCAAACATTTCCTAGACCGGACCGGGAATCGAACCCCGCTGGGAAAGGGGAGCCCCGCAGAAAGCATCACAACAACCGTCATGCGATGATCAATAAGTAGAATAACAAACAGTTTTCAAAAGATCGTTTTCTAGAATAAAGTGAGTATCAAGTGTTGACCAATCCGTAGGAACTTTAGGAGGACATCCAGTGATCACTTAAGTCATGTGTATGGATCACGAGAGGGCCTTCACTGGCCATTCAAGTCCATAACTGAGGGTCACGACAAAAATGTCTTGCTCGATTGCGATAATAGATTTTTTGTAAAACCATGCTCCTATGATTCGAGATTCGTTAGTTTGCAGCTTTTAGGAATATTACAGGCATTATTCATGAAGGAGGCTTAGCCTCCCCTAGAATTTATTTAGCCCCCCTAGGATTTTGAAGCTTTTTCTAGATACAATACCTTCATTGAATCGGAGACGAGCCAGCCTCGGGCTGAAAGTCTCCTTAATAAAGACACAAAAAAAAAACCTTCATTGAATAAAATTTCAAAAATCTTAGTGCAGACTGAAAAATTGATACCGAGTTATGGTTATTCTTTCAATCTCCGTAAGTTCTATAGATAGTTTTCAAAGGTTTTGGAGTGTTATAAACATGTCTTATGAGCTAAAAAAGTGTTTATAAACTTTTTTTTCATCTGCTTGTCACCTTTATTTAAAAAAGGGGAAGTCGACGAAGAGAATCCTCTCTTGCGACATTCGCTCTTTTACCAGATACAGCGTGAGATGAAAAAATAACTAAATCTGCTTTTTTTATCGAGGTACGAAACGTATCATTGGTCTATCTTAATGATCTGCGACAGGTGGGCTCAAGCAATCATATTCAAACATACGAGGTTGTAGCTAACAATTCGAGAATATATTTACATCGTTTTTAAAAGAGGTCGATAAGGAAAGAATCATGAAAGAATTTTTCTCTAAAAGTCGAAAGCTATCTGTTTGAATTGTAACTATTTAAAATGACAATATTTGAAGAATGTTTTTTGTAAAGAATGTAATTTTATAAATTGATCAATATAAACAAAATTAGAACACTATTATATTCATTTTATTCACAATTAGTGTATGTATTCCGAACATCTGAATAAAATGGGGCTTAAGCCCCCCCTAGACTCACAGCCAAGTTACGCCAATGTTTGTTACTCAGTGTTCGAATATCAAAAGCTTTGGAAAAAACCGCACCCTTTTATGATAAGTTTCATGAAATTGCCATTTTTACGGACGTTCCGGATCTACTGGAGGACCTCCGGTGGCCACCCAGGTCCACCAAAGAGGGTTACCACAATCATTTGTTACTCAAAGTACGATAATGAATAGCTTTAAAAAAAACGCGCACTTCTATGATGAGTTCCATGAATTGACAATTTTTACGGACGTTCCGGATCTTCTGGAAGACCTTCGGTGTCCACCCAGGTGCATCAAAAGGGTCACCACAATCATTTGTTACTCGTAGTTCGATAATAAAAAGCTTTGGAAAAAACCGCGCTCTTCTATGATAAGTTTCATGAATTGACCATTTTTACGGACGTTCCGGATCTTCTGGAGCACTTCCGGTGGCCACCCAGGTCCACCAAAATGGGTCACCACAATCATTTGGTATTCAAAGTACGATAATGAGAAGCTTTGGGAAAAAACGCGCACTTCTAGGATGAGTTCCATGAATTGACAATTTTTACGGACGTTCCGGATCTTCCGGAGGACCTCCGGTGGCCACCCAGGTCCATCAAAATGGGTCACCACAATCATTTGTTACTCAAATTACGATAATGAAAGTTTCATGCGGCCCTCCTTAGCCGTGCGGTAAGACGCGCGGCTACAAAGCAAGACCATGCTGAGGGTGGCTGGGTTCGATTCCCAATGCCGGTCTAGGCAATTTTCGGATTGAAAATTGTCTCGACTTCCCTGGGCATAAAAGTATTATCGTGCTAGCCTCATGATATACGAATGCAAAAATGGTAACCTGGCTTAGAAACCTCGCAGTTAATAACTGTGGAAGTGCTTAATGAATACTAAGCTGCGAGGCGGCTCTGTCTCAGTGTGGGGATGTAATGCCAATAAGAAGAAGAAGAGGATAATGAAAAGCTTTGTGAAAACTGCACTCTTTTAGGATGAGTACCATGAATGAACCACTTTTATGAATGTTCCGGATCCTCCGGTGGCCACGCAGGTCCATCAAAATGGGTCCCCATAATCATTTGTTACTCAGAGTTGGATAATAAAAAGCTTTGGAAAAAAACGCGTTTTTCTAGGATGAGTTCCATGAATTAACCATTTCTACGGATGTTCTGGGTCTTCCGGAGGGACACCGGACCGTGAAATAGCCAGGAACTGTGTTGATCCATGGAAATGGACAATGGCTACATTCTATTGGAATTATTGCTACGCAAATCAATGAGCATTTCCAAAATCAATGGCAAGAAATCACGCCAAAAATTGGCCTAAGAATCTATGTTTCTTTAAAACCGATTCCTGGAAAACAGAATGACCAAATTGCAAACATCTGTCCGTAACGACATCCGTGGATTCCATACCTTCAATTTGGTTACAAAAGATTGAGAATCGGTTCGAAAATGAACTTTTGGGAGCGAATCCAATTTGGGGTCATTTTTGACCCGCTAATGCACAATGTGTTACTTTTTTTTGTTGTGGCGTTCCTAAAGGTCGCTGAAAGCTAATAATCACCCCAAAATTTTCATTTCCTAAAGTTAAGGAAAGTCAGAAAATTCCAACGCCCTATCTCATTTGATTACAAAGCTACAGCGTTTTTAAATCATCTCTGGGTCAAAATAAACCCCAATGCACTAGGAAGGTTAAAAAGAACCCATATTTTTTAAGTCTTTTACTGCCCTCAACATTTAAATCAAAAACGAGCAGTGGGTAATGTCAATGACATAAACACGAAGTGGACGCAGGACTTGACTTGACCATATGCCTTTAAAGATACTTAATATGTCAAATTATCTCACATAATCTAATTTGGATTAAAAGTCGGCGATTACAGCCCCAATATTACTATTTCAATAATCCACAGTAGGAAAAAAAGAGATATTTTTGGCCAAAATTACCTTGCCCGATCAAGAGAAAAAAGTTTGTCACTCTTAACCAATATTTTGAATTCAAAACTTCATCCTTTTGGTATATGTCAGCGTTGTATACCATTCTTTGGCAACACATTTTCATCAACCGACACAGAAAACTACGTAAGTTAGTTACAGTTACGTAAGCATTTTTCTTGGTTTTTCGGACCCCCATCCTCCCCTTGTTAGATTTTCCTAACGTAACTAGTGAACGGCCCCTTATTAGTATTATCAATTTTATCCGTGGTCCTTACGTTTTTTGCTCTAACAGCTCTCATTCTTGTAGAAATATTCCTAGTTGAGTCAGCTGCTCATGATTATGTTATCGAAATCGCTTTTGGAATTGGGAAGCGGAAATAATGTTCGGAAAGGTTAGAAAAAAAACCTTTGATAACAGAAACTTGTCCATAACGGACATATATTCCATGTAATGAACAAGATAGATATAATAATTATAATTTTGTCTTCGGTAAATTATACTGAGAATATCATAATCCTTTTTGGAAAATTTATAATTCTTTATGGAGAGTCAATTTTGCTGCTACTTTGAAATAAGTAATGGGCGGTTGATTTCATGACCTCGAGCTGCCGTCATTCCCGCTCCATCGTAATTCGATCTCTAACTGCGGTGAAAAGTTTTCCCAATTTTTTCCTCTTATTTGCTGCCTGAGCTGAACCCTGTTCTGTGTAAATCAGCTTCACTAATGGAAGGGCGGCCGTATGCCAAACGAATTTATTGCTGGGAAAAGTTTGATATTCAAATCTCATTTCACACTAGCCGAAAAGAAGATTGAGGACCATTCGTTCGTTCGCTGGAAAATGGAAACATCCGAAACATCTAGCCGAGAAATAGGAAAAGGGGTTTATGTCGAGAAAAGTTTGTGCTGGAAAAGTTTTTGCATATATTTTTTTCTATCCCTGCTGCCGGTCCAGAGTCCAGTTCTGCTGGGTTGCGGTGAGATCTCCTGGGTCCGAAGAGCTTTCAGTTGCCCGCAATATTCGATTAGTCGGAAGACGGGATTTCCTGCCAAAGCCGGGTGGATTTGCTGGGGAAGAGTTTAGATAACAAGTTGGCGTTCAAATCCAAAATTGCATGTGATTGACCTATGGCTTTGTAGGTTGTATGGATTTTTTTTGTAATTCCAGCAGGATTTATTTATTTTTGGTAAGCACCATTTGGTTCAATAACAGTATGTTCAACATAACCGAAGCAAAAGAAAATAAGAAGCGTATACTTGGCATCACATGCACAACTTAACTACAAAATACTGAAGCATAAATCAAACACGGTAGCATTCAAACTGTTGTTTGAAATAACGAAATTACCAGTTATGATTGCTTGGTAATTTGCAAAATATACGGGGAGACAAGTAATAATAAGGGGGCCAATGTTCAACAATATACCAAGAGACTATCTTCTGTAATTTGTTTTCTTTGTTTTATTAATGATTTATTAATCCTAATCACTACCATTGAAGAAACGGCGTCTTCAGCATGGCACGTATTTTTACTTTTACTATGAAATAAAATAAACGCCTACGCCTGCGTTAACATATTCCGACAAACGACAATTTCATAAGCCAGATTAGAAAAAGTGACCCCTCAAAACGTTCTACAATTGGATTTGAGTCATAAATTTTCCTACCGCAAATGAAAAACCTCAAAATCTGACAACCGTAAATAAATCGGAGAAAAGGTAACGAAGGAGAAATATTATCCCCAGACTCCAGAAACAGACACGCAAAGCACTTGTTTCACTTCCTTCCTCCTGTTTGGAGCTTTGCGGCCTTGCGGAAGCGCGCCAAGGAATTTGTTAAAAGGATTAGATCCTAATAACTCCCCAATAAAATAAGCTTTGACAGTTAGATTGATGGTCACGTTCTACGATTCGCCACAATAATATTCCATCCGCACGACCCTGTCGTGTGCGTGGCGGTGCTGTTTATGTTATGGAAGGCGCCAATTGCCACGTAAAGTCGTATTCATATTCCGCACACCATTGAACCGAACGTCCGTCTTTATTTGTTTAGGTCCCACGCGGCAAAAAAGGCCGAAAAAGTTTCCGTTACCACAGAGACCATCATCCTTCGGTCGTTGGCCATCCAATGAATGGTCATTCTATACGATGCGGACACAGTGGCCGATAACTAGAAAATTTACATAATTGAAGTTTTATGACTAACTTTGAACAAAAATGGCAATTTTCTGAATTCCCGATTGTGGTAGTTTCATGAACACAAATTGCCTACATTCAAAACTTATTTTTATTCCATAGGTATATTCCTAATTGACCTTTTCCGTCAAAAATTTTTATTTGCTCGATCCATTCTATATTTTATTTAATGTCAACTTTTCCAAAGAACCCAAATTTTTTGAAGCCTTCAAGTATTTTTAAAATTTAAAACAAAAATTCGAAAAGTGCTGTTTTTCAGCTTATCCTATGGTTGCGGTAGTGTTGTTTTTACAAAATATATGTATTTAACGCAGCAACCCATATAGTCTATCAATTTGTTGACGTCATTAGACGAAATACAGGAAAACATGTTGAGAATTGCATCTAAATTGGTGAAGTATCACTAAAATACCTTTTCCTTTCCTTTTTCTTGCGGTAGTGTTCCTATAGTTGCGAGTCCCATATGTAAACACTGGGATTCGCAACTATAAACCAGTGCATGATGACGTAGGTTGACAGTTCACAAAGCTTTTTCTCCGGGATTTAGCCTCCGGGGCAGCTTCTGATAAAATTGTTTCGTCAATTTATTCGCATGTAGATGTCCATTGCGATTGATTTCATGCTGAATGCAAAGAATAACACTAAAATATTCGGATCACAGCAATTTTAAACTAAAAATATGAATTTTAATTTTCCCTCCGTCGATTTTTCTTCTAACACCTTGTAAACAAGCTCTGTAAACTACCGCAACTATTGGAACACTGCACCAATAATTGGAGGTACCAGTTTAGGTAACAATGATGGATGCTACTGCAATCAGGACCCCTTTCGCATCATATATAATTAATAATCTTCCATGTGCACCCTTGAGGTAAGTGAAATGAAGTATAGGATTGGTGTAAACCGAATAATAGTGGTGGAACATGCTTAGTTCCTCCACTATTGGGTATTTTACCCTATTTGGTATTCGGTGGCTCATGCACATTAGACCTGCCCAGCTTAGTAAGGGGAGAAAAAAATGTTGTCGGATTCCACGGTGCACCCCCCAGGATTGTGTTTCCCTGGGTGAGAAAATCAATCTCTCCAAATTTCAGCCCAATCGCTTGTTGCATATACTGGCGCAATTGATTTGAAGTTTGTATGGGGAGTTCAGCCAGAGTTCAATTCGATCTGGAAATTGGTTCTGATGGCTCGATTGAGCTCAGAATTGCAAAAACGGCAGTTTATATGCTACAGAACAATGTCACAGAACATTGTAAGAAAACTAAATGAACTTTTACTTAGCTTTCGGCTGATTTATTAGAAGCTGAATTGTGTATTTTTGGGTTTATTTCATTTAATCATCATACAATGTTCTGTGAAATTGTTCTGTAGCATCCCAACTGCCGTTTATGCAATTCTGAGCTCAATCGAGCAATCAGAACCAATTTCCAGATCGAATGAGTGACGGAGGTGTATTTTCCTATATATTATGGCTGAACTCCCCATACAAACTTCAAATCAATTGCGCCAGCTTATGCAACAAGCGATTGGGCTGAAATTTGGATAGATTGATTTTCTCACCCAAAGACACAATCTCCGTGGAACTCGACAACATTTTGTTTCCTGGGTCAGTCTAATGCACATGTATTGCGCTTTACTCCGGTCGAAAAAAGTTTGGGAAAGTCAGTAAAGTGAGTGTGCTATTCGTCGCGAGTCAGTGATGAACTTAATCAAATATTAAAAAATCACTCTAATAAAGAAATAAAAAAAGAAAAAAAAAATTCGTCGCGAGTGAGTACATAATGGGGCGCGTCGGTTCGGTCGTCAAAAAGGCGATCCTCCACAGTTTGCATATGGTTTCGGGCATGCATAGTGCGTACAGGTCGGACTCGTTTATCTGGAGTATCAATTTTTTTCACTCCGGATAATCGAATAAATAAAAATCAAATCTGCAATTAAATAACGAAAAACTTATGTTTTATTTTATTTGCAGTGGAGTCAGTAATTATTTAGGAAAAACCATGATCAATCCACCTAGCGGTATAGGTGACTTTCTAGTATATTATGGAAAAATAGTATTTTTGCCGCAATTTTGAGTATATAGTTCGATGCAGCCAATTTTCAATATGAAATGATAAAACAGGATTCCCATTTGAATGCAACTTGTTGGTTGAGAATAGGTGCCAAAAAATAGCTTGATTATTTACGCAGACAAAATAGTATTTCTGCCATTATTTTTGGACCCAAAGTTTGATCTAGTCAATTTTCAACAGAATGCAATAAATCTTTTTGAGTTCATTGTCCGATCCATCAAATTTTCAATAGGCAGACAGAAAGGGGGCTTGAGAATCAAATAATTAGGCAATGATCCGCTCATTAAATAACCATTTACGACTCTTTGTAATCTCTCCTTAGTGACAGTCGTGTTTCCGTTTGTTGCAGAAGATTTCCCGTGCTTTTCAGTAGCTTCAAAAATATTTCCGGTGGAAACTCAAATCTGCTGAAATTTGTTACCGCGCAATAGTCGTCACAATGTGGAGATAATCTTCTTCTTATATATAAAAATGAAATGGTCTGTGTTCGTATCCGTATAACTTGAAAACGGCTGGTTGGATTTTTTTCATTTCTTCAGCAGAAACATTCGTTATAGTTTCCGACGGGTTTATATGTTATTTCCTCATGTGAAAATCATATGTAAAGTTGAGTAAATCGTGAAAAACTAGAATTTAGTTTTGTATGCAAATTTTCCATGGGCAGTTCACAGCGCGCATTTTCGCCTACTATGCAGGACAACGTCTGCCGGGTCGACTAGTCCTAAATAAGGACCAAACATTATTTAAAGGCACTAAGGTAGGAATTTTGTTAAATAAAACTTAGTTAGACACATAAACGGTGATAAAACGGTTAAATTGAAAAATGTACATACTATAAAAAGACCCCTCCAGCGGGGTATACTATAAAGAGCACCTATCTCGATGGGATCACCTCATACATGCGGCACGACCCTTCTAACCGAAGGAAGGGACACGGTAGAAAGCGAAAAAGACGGAAAGTAGAGAACGGAGAAAAGCCAGGGGAGTTAGTTAGCGTCGGTTCGTGGTAAGGGATAGAGAGTGTTGGTGTTCCGAGCTCGTTATTCGGAATTCCCTTAGTCAATACCACCGCGTGGCGAGCATATCCGGAAAAAGAAGTGGCCGGGACAATTTCAGTGACGAGTGACCGGAAAAGTTCCAAGCCGTCGAAGGAACATTGAAAATCTTTTTCCGTACCAGTGGCCAACGAGCCCCAATAGTTATTTCGTTGGACCACACGCGGCGGAATAGAAGAACCAACGATATTGAGGATCTGGTCCACAAAGGTCCGGAGGGTTCGCCCACGCTTTTGGATCCAATCCGATGTGTTCTCTATCCGTCAGCGGGTACTAGGGGCGGCTGCCTTTAATTTCCTCCCAAAATGGAGCCATCGAAGTAGAAAGGCCATTCGTTGAGCGTCGCCACAACGGACGCCATCTTGAAACCCGTGACCAAACAGCGAGGGTCACGGAACGAACGTCTACAGGCCACCCTATAAGAAGTTCCTGAAAGTTCTCGTCTCAGTCGCGGAACCTTGACGACTCAATCGACATCGACCCGCAAGCGCTGGTAAGGATCGGGAGAGTGAGGAAGATAGGCCCCCTCCCATCCCTTGCGTCCCTTGCTTCGTCCCAAACTGCTGCTGCAAGACAATCCGGACCCAATCGGTGTATCAACGGACCCATCGCACCGAGAGAAACGCAACCCCCCCCCCTCCTGGGGAAAAAGAACACGTGAGATAATGCATGTACATTCTGACCCATTTCTATACACCTAAACGTAAGGGCCCCAACGGTTCCTGTAACGGCCGCATCGATCGCTAGCATGTTCTAAAGTATGTTTAAAACCAAAAATTGTTAAGTAAAAAGATATATATGTTAAGCTAAATGATTTGTTATTCTGTATCTCTATCTTTGGTCTATGGTGTGTCCCTGATTGTTTTCTGCACTGTGACGTCATCGAATCTACAGTTTCCACTTGATTGGTGAGGTGAGTAGCCCTAAGCAAGTTTCGCCGGCCCTGAGAGGGTGTAGCCGCGGAACTAGTCGGTCATCACAAATTCAGAATAAATTCCTTGAACAACAATTTTTATGGTTTGTGCTTAACGTAAGAATGACACGACACTTATAAGAAACGCGACGCGAGACAAGACATAACACTTATAGTTCTTACAATCGTCAACAAGTTAAAATTTACCTTATCTGTTAATCGGTTTCGGGTGCGATGTCACCCATCAGGACAATGTCCAACTGGTTACGATTCGTACGTTGTTCGTACACGTCCGAAAGAGAGAGAAACTATTTTATTTTGTTGGCAAGGCTGAAGAGACACGATACTATGTATAGGTGGGTCGTCCTCGTTCATCAATGGTCTCGTGGTGTTTGTAATGTACATCGTTAACTAAATTTCTTGAAAATTCAGATAAATTGTCACTGGAAATTAATTTTTAAAAATATACAAGACATTCAGACGAATTTCTGAATAGAAAATTAGAGGAATTATGCCTGGAAATTGGAAGATCTTCCAATGGACATTCAGAAAAAAATTCAAGCTATTCAGGTAAACTTTTCCTGAATGCCAAAAACTCAAGAAGATTTCCTCTGATAGCTGGAAGAGGTTTGGGTTTGCTGATGTTGTTAACTAAACTAAGTCTCATATATATAGCTATATACATGTAGACGAAGAATCAGAAGGAATAAAATTTGGCTGTTACGCCCTTTCAAATATTGGTCTAGAATTATCAATGAGATTAGTCAATGAGAGCGTTTTCATCTGTCGAATGACCGACTGCTTCATCCGTTTTGGAACCACATTGAATTGATATAAATGACAAATCTGAAAATTTGGTCTAAATTGCATGGAAAAACAGAAAACGGACATCAATGGAAAAGTGTTATATGAAGAACACCCTTCTTCAGTCCCTCTCATTCCAGGTACGTTCAAGTTTGTTCCAATAAGCATGTTTTATATGAATATAATAGCCTCCGGAAGCCTCCTTTCAAGAGGCTCGGAAGCCTCCTTTCAAGAGGCTCGGAAGCCTCCTTTCAAGAGGCTCGGAAGCCTCCTTTCAAGAGGCTCGGAAGCCTCCTTTCAAGAGGCTCGGAAGCCTCCTTTCAAGAGGCTCGGAAGCCTCCTTTCAAGAGGCTAGGGAGCCTCCTTTCAAGAGGCTAGGGAGCCTCCTTTCAAGAGTCTCAGAAGCCTCCTTTCAAGAGGCTCGGAAGCCTCCTTTCAAGAGGCTCGGAAGCCTCCTTTCAAGAGGCTCGGAAGCCTCCTTTCAAGAGGCCCGACCTCCCTTTCAAGAGGCTCAGAGCCTCCTTTCAAGAGGCTCAGAGCCTCCTTTCAAGAGGCCTGGAAGCCTCCTTTCAAGAGGCTCAGGAAGCCTCCTTTCAAGAGGCTCAGAAGCCTCCTTTCAAGAGGCTCAGAGCCTCCTTTCAAGAGGCTCAGAGCCTCCTTTCAAGAGGCTCAGAGCCTCCTTTCAAGAGGCTCAGGAAGCCTCCTTTCAAGAGGCTCAGGAAGCCTCCTTTCAAGAGGCTCAGGCCTCCTTTCAAGAGGCTCCAGGCCTCCTTTCAAGAGGCTCAGAAGCCTCCTTTCAAGAGGCTCAGAAGCCTCCCTTTCAAGAGGCTCAAGCCTCCTTTCAAGAGGCCTGGAAGCCTCCTTTCAAGAGGCTCAGGAAGCCTCCTTTCAAGAGGCTCAGAAGCCTCCCTTTCAAGAGGCTCAAAGCCTCCTTTCAAGAGGCTCAGGAAGCCTCCTTTCAAGAGGCTCAGGAAGCCTCCTTTCCAAGAGGCCTGGAAGCCTCCTTTCAAGAGGCTCAAGCCTCCTTTCAAGAGGCTCAGGCCTCCTTCAAGAGGCTCAGAGCCTCCTTTCAAGAGGCCTGGAAGCCTCCTTTCAAGAGGCCTCAAGCCTCCTTTCAAGAGGCCTGGAAGCCTCCTTCAAGAGGCTCAGGCCTCCTTTCAAGAGGCTCAGGCCTCCTTCAAGAGAGCTCAGAAGCCTCCTTTCAAGAGGCCTGGAAGCCTCCTTTCAAGAGGCTCAGGCCTCCTTTCAAGAGGCTCAGAGCCTCCTTTCAAGAGGCTCAGAAGCCTCCTTTCAAGAGGCCCGGAAGCCTCCTTTCAAGAGGCCTGGAAGCCTCCTTTCAAGAGGCTCAGAAGCCTCCTTTCAAGAGGCTCAGGCCTCCTTTCAAGAGGCTCAAGCCTCCTTCAAGAGGCCCAGGCCTCCTTTCAAGAGGCTCAGAAGCCTCCTTTCAAGAGGCTCAGAAGCCTCCTTTCAAGAGGCTCAGAGCCTCCTTTCAAGAGGCCCGGAAGCCTCCTTCAAGAGGCCTGGAAGCCTCCTTTCAAGAGGCTCAGAAGCCTCCTTTCAAGAGGCTCAGCCTCCTTTCAAGAGGCTCTGGAAGCCTCCTTTCAAGAGGCTCAGAGCCTCCTTTCAAGAGGCTCAGCCTCCTTTCAAGAGGCTCAGAGCCTCCTTTCAAGAGGCCTCAGAAGCCTCCTTTCAAGAGGCTCAGAAGCCTCCTTTCAAGAGGCTCAGAGCCTCCTTTCAAGAGGCTCAGAGCCTCCTTTCAAGAGGCCTCGAGAGCCTCCTTTCAAGAGGCTCAGAGCCTCCTTTCAAGAGGCCTGGAAGCCTCCTTCAAGAGGCTCAGAGCCTCCTTTCAAGAGGCTCAGAGCCTCCTTTCAAGAGGCCCGGAAGCCTCCTTTCAAGAGGCTCAAGCCTCCTTTCAAGAGGCCCAGGCCTCCTTTCAAGAGGCTCAGAGCCTCCTTTCAAGAGGCCCAGAAGCCTCCTTCAAGAGGCCCAGCCTCCTTTCAAGAGGCCTCAAGCCTCCTTTCAAGAGGCTCAGAAGCCTCCTTTCAAGAGGCTCAGGCCTCCTTTCAAGAGGCTCAGGCCTCCTTTCAAGAGGCTCAGAAGCCTCCTTTCAAGAGGCTCAGAAGCCTCCTTTCAAGAGGCTCAGAGCCTCCTTTCAAGAGGCCTGGAAGCCTCCTTTCAAGAGGCTCAGAAGCCTCCTTTCAAGAGGCTCAGAAGCCTCCTTTCAAGAGGCTCAGAAGCCTCCTTTCAAGAGGCTCAGAGCCTCCTTTCAAGAGGCTCAGAAGCCTCCTTTCAAGAGGCTCAGCCTCCTTTCAAGAGGCTCAGAGCCTCCTTTCAAGAGGCTCAGGCCTCCTTTCAAGAGGCTCAGGAAGCCTCCCTTTCAAGAGGCCCAGAAGCCTCCTTTCAAGAGGCTCAGAAGCCTCCTTTCAAGAGGCTCAGAGCCTCCTTTCAAGAGGCTCAGAGCCTCCTTTCAAGAGGCTCGAAGCCTCCTTTCAAGAGGCCTCAGAAGCCTCCTTTCAAGAGGCCTCAGAAGCCTCCTTTCAAGAGGCCTGGAAGCCTCCTTTCAAGAGGCCTCAGAAGCCTCCTTTCAAGAGGCTCAGAAGCCTCCTTTCAAGAGCTCAGAAGCCTCCTTTCAAGAGGCTCAGAAGCCTCCTTTCAAGAGGCTCAGCCTCCTTTCAAGAGGCCTGGAAGCCTCCTTTCAAGAGGCCTGGAAGCCTCCTTTCAAGAGGCCTGGAAGCCTCCTTTCAAGAGGCTCAGAAGCCTCCTTTCAAGAGGCCTGACGCCTCCTTTCAAGAGGCCTGGACGCCTCCTTTCAAGAGGCCTGACGCCTCCTTTCAAGAGGCCTCAGACGCCTCCTTTCAAGAGGCTCAGACGCCTCCTTTCAAGAGGCCTGGACGTCCCTTTCAAGAGGCTCAGACGCCTCCTTTCAAGAGGCTCAGACGCCTCCTTTCAAGAGGCTCTGACGCCTCCTTTCAAGAGGCCTGGACGCCTCCTTTCAAGAGGCTCAGACGCCTCCTTTCAAGAGGCCTCAGACGCCTCCTTTCAAGAGGCTCAGACGCCTCCTTTCAAGAGGCTCGGACGCCTCCTTTCAAGAGAGCTCAGACGCCTCCTTTCAAGAGGCCTCAGACGCCTCCTTTCAAGAGGCCTGGACGCCTCCTTTCAAGAGGCTCAGACGCCTCCTTTCAAGAGGCTCAGACGCCTCCTTTCAAGAGGCCTCAGACGCCTCCTTTCAAGAGGCTCTGACGCCTCCTTTCAAGAGGCTCAGACGCCTCCTTTCAAGAGGCCTCAGACGCCTCCTTTCAAGAGGCTCAGACGCCTCCTTTCAAGAGGCCTGGACGCCTCCCTTTCAAGAGGCTCTGACGCCTCCTTTCAAGAGGCTCAGACGCCTCCTTTCAAGAGGCCTCAGACGCCTCCTTTCAAGAGGCTCAGACGCCTCCTTTCAAGAGGCCTGGACGCCTCCTTTCAAGAGGCCTGGACGCCTCCTTCAAGAGGCTCAGACGCCTCCCTTTCAAGAGGCCTCAGACGCCTCCTTTCAAGAGGCTCAGACGCCTCCTTTCAAGAGGCTCAGACGCCTCCTTTCAAGAGGCTCAGACGCCTCCTTTCAAGAGGCCTCAGACGCCTCCTTTCAAGAGGCTCAGACGCCTCCTTTCAAGAGGCCTGACGCCTCCTTTCAAGAGGCTCTGACGCCTCCTTTCAAGAGGCTCAGACGCCTCCTTTCAAGAGGCCTCAGACGCCTCCTTTCAAGAGGCCTCAGACGCCTCCTTTCAAGAGAGCTCAGACGCCTCCTTTCAAGAGGCCTCAGACGCCTCCTTTCAAGAGGCTCTGACGCCTCCTTTCAAGAGGCTCAGACGCCTCCTTTCAAGAGGCCTGGACGCCTCCTTTCAAGAGGCCTGGACGCCTCCTTTCAAGAGGCTCAGACGCCTCCTTCAAGAGGCCTCAGACGCCTCCTTTCAAGAGGCTCAGACGCCTCCTTTCAAGAGGGCCTCAGACGCCTCCTTTCAAGAGGCCTCGGACGCCTCCTTTCAAGAGGCCTCAGACGCCTCCTTTCAAGAGGCTCAGACGCCTCCTTTCAAGAGGCCTCAGACGCCTCCTTTCAAGAGGCCTGACGCCTCCTTTCAAGAGGCTCAGACGCCTCCTTTCAAGAGGCTCAGACGCCTCCTTTCAAGAGGCTCAGACGCCTCCTTTCAAGAGGCCTGGACGCCTCCTTTCAAGAGGCCTCAGACGCCTCCTTTCAAGAGGCCTGACGCCTCCTTTCAAGAGGCTCCAGACGCCTCCTTTCAAGAGGCTCGGACGCCTCCCTTTCAAGAGGCTCAGACGCCTCCTTTCAAGAGGCCTGGACGCCTCCTTTCAAGAGGCCTGACGCCTCCTTTCAAGAGGCCTGGACGCCTCCTTCAAGAGGCCTCAGACGCCTCCTTTCAAGAGGCCTGGACGCCTCCTTTCAAGAGGCCTCAGACGCCTCCTTTCAAGAGGCTCAGACGCCTCCTTTCAAGAGGCTCAGACGCCTCCTTTCAAGAGGCCTCAGACGCCTCCTTTCAAGAGGCCTGACGCCTCCTTTCAAGAGGCTCAGACGCCTCCTTTCAAGAGGCCTCAGACGCCTCCTTCAAGAGGCTCTGACGCCTCCTTTCAAGAGGCCTCAGACGCCTCCTTTCAAGAGGCCTCAGACGCCTCCTTTCAAGAGGCCTGGACGCCTCCTTTCAAGAGGCCTCAGACGCCTCCTTTCAAGAGGCCTCAGACGCCTCCTTTCAAGAGGCCTGGACGCCTCCTTTCAAGAGGCCTGACGCCTCCTTCAAGAGGCTCAGACGCCTCCTTTCAAGAGGCCTCAGACGCCTCCTTTCAAGAGGCTCAGACGCCTCCTTTCAAGAGGCTCAGACGCCTCCTTTCAAGAGGCCTCAGACGCCTCCTTTCAAGAGGCTCAGACGCCTCCTTTCAAGAGGCCAGACGCCTCCTTTCAAGAGGCCAGACGCCTCCTTTCAAGAGGCTCAGACGCCTCCTTTCAAGAGGCTCAGAAGCCTCCTTTCAAGAGGCCTGGAAGCCTCCTTTCAAGAGGCCTGGACGCCTCCTTCAAGAGGCTCAGAAGCCTCCTTTCAAGAGGCCTGGAAGCCTCCTTTCAAGAGGCTCAGAGCCTCCTTTCAAGAGGCCCAAGCCTCCTTCAAGAGGCCTGGAAGCCTCCTTTCAAGAGGCTCAGCCTCCTTTCAAGAGGCCTGGAAGCCTCCTTTCAAGAGGCTCAGAAGCCTCCCTTTCAAGAGGCTCAGAAGCCTCCTTTCAAGAGGCCTCAGAGCCTCCTTTCAAGAGGCCTCAGGCCTCCTTTCAAGAGGCTCAGAGCCTCCTTTCAAGAGGCCCGGAAGCCTCCTTTCAAGAGGCCTGGAAGCCTCCTTTCAAGAGGCTCAGAAGCCTCCCTTCAAGAGGCTCAGAAGCCTCCTTTCAAGAGGCTCCTGGAAGCCTCCTTTCAAGAGGCTCAGAGCCTCCTTTCAAGAGGCTCGAGCCTCCTTTCAAGAGGCCTCAAAGCCTCCTTCAAGAGGCCTGGAAGCCTCCTTTCAAGAGGCCCGGAAGCCTCCTTTCAAGAGGCCTGGAAGCCTCCTTTCAAGAGGCTCAAGCCTCCTTTCAAGAGGCCTGGAAGCCTCCTTTCAAGAGGCCTCGGCCTCCTTTCAAGAGGCTCAGCCTCCTTCAAGAGGCCTCAGCCTCCTTCAAGAGGCCTCAAGCCTCCTTTCAAGAGGCTCAGAGCCTCCTTTCAAGAGGCTCAGAAGCCTCCTTTCAAGAGGCCTCAAGCCTCCCTTTCAAGAGGCTCAGAGCCTCCTTTCAAGAGGCTCAGCCTCCTTTCAAGAGGCTCAAGCCTCCCTTTCAAGAGGCTCAGAGCCTCCTTCAAGAGGCCTGGAAGCCTCCTTTCAAGAGGCTCAAGCCTCCTTTCAAGAGGCCTGGAAGCCTCCTTCAAGAGGCCTCAGCCTCCTTTCAAGAGGCCTCAGCCTCCTTCAAGAGGCTCAGAAGCCTCCTTTCAAGAGGCTCAGAAGCCTCCTTTCAAGAGGCCTGGAAGCCTCCTTTCAAGAGGCCCAGCCTCCTTTCAAGAGGCTCAGGCCTCCTTTCAAGAAGGCTCAGAAGCCTCCTTTCAAGAGGCTCAAGCCTCCTTTCAAGAGGCCTGGAAGCCTCCTTTCAAGAGGCCTCAAGCCTCCTTTCAAGAGGCTCAAGCCTCCTTTCAAGAGGCCCTGCCTCCTTCAAGAGGCCTGGAAGCCTCCTTTCAAGAGGCTCAGACGCCTCCTTTCAAGAGGCTCAGACTCCTCCTTTCAAGAGGCTCTGACGCCTCCTTTCAAGAGGCCTGGACGCCTCCTTTCAAGAGGCTCAGACGCCTCCTTTCAAGAGGCTCAGACGCCTCCTTTCAAGAGGCCTGGACGCCTCCTTTCAAGAGGCCTGGACGCCTCCTTTCAAGAGGCTCAGACGCCTCCTTTCAAGAGGCTCAGACGCCTCCTTTCAAGAGGCCTGGACGCCTCCTTTCAAGAGGCTCTGACGCCTCCTTTCAAGAGGCTCAGACGCCTCCTTTCAAGAGGCTCAGACGCCTCCTTTCAAGAGGCTCAGACGCCTCCTTTCAAGAGGCCTGGACGCCTCCTTTCAAGAGGCTCAGACGCCTCCTTTCAAGAGGCCTCAGACGCCTCCTTTCAAGAGGCCTGGACGCCTCCTTTCAAGAGGCTCAGACGCCTCCTTTCAAGAGGCTCAGACGCCTCCTTTCAAGAGGCTCAGAAGCCTCCTTTCAAGAGGCTCTGAAGCCTCCTTTCAAGAGGCTCGGAAGCCTCCTTCAAGAGGCCTGAAGCCTCCTTTCAAGAGCCTCCTTTCAAGAGGCCTGGAAGCCTCCTTTCAAGAGGCCTGGAAGCCTCCTTCAAGAGCCTCCTTTCAAGAGGCCTGGAAGCCTCCTTCAAGAGGCCTGAAGCCTCCTTTCAAGAGGCCTGAAGCCTCCTTTCAAGAGCCTCCTTTCAAGAGGCTCCAGAAGCCTCCTTTCAAGAGGCTCAGAAGCCTCCTTTCAAGAGGCTCAGAGCCTCCTTTCAAGAGGCCTGGAAGCCTCCTTCAAGAGGCTCAGAGCCTCCTTTCAAGAGGCTCAGAAGCCTCCTTTCAAGAGGCCTCAGAGCCTCCTTTCAAGAGGCTCAGAAGCCTCCTTCAAGAGGCTCAGAAGCCTCCTTTCAAGAGGCTCAGAAGCCTCCTTTCAAGAGGCCTGGAAGCCTCCTTTCAAGAGGCTCAGAAGCCTCCTTTCAAGAGGCTCTGGAAGCCTCATTTCAAGAGACTCAGAAGCCTCCTTTCAAGAGGCTCCAGGAAGCCTCCTTTCAAGAGGCCCAGGCCTCCTTTCAAGAGGCTCAGAAGCCTCCTTTCAAGAGGCCTCAGCCTCCTTTCAAGAGGCTCAGAAGCCTCCTTTCAAGAGGCTCAGGAAGCCTCCTTTCAAGAGGCCTGAAGCCTCCTTCAAGAGGCCTGAAGCCTCCTTTCAAGAGGCCCAGGCCTCCTTTCAAGAGGCCTCAGCCTCCTTCAAGAGGCTCAGGAAGCCTCCTTTCAAGAGGCCTGGAAGCCTCCTTTCAAGAGGCTCAGAAGCCTCCTTCAAGAGGCCTGGAAGCCTCCTTTCAAGAGGCCTGGAAGCCTCCTTTCGAGAGGCTTCAAAGCCTCCTTTCAAGAGACTCAGAAGCCTCCTTTCAAGAGGCTCGGAAGCCTCCTTTCAAGAGGCTCGGAAGCCTCCTTTCAAGAGGCTCGGAAGCCTCCTTTCAAGAGGCTCGGAAGCCTCCTTTCAAGAGGCTCGGAAGCCTCCTTTCAAGAGGCTCGGAAGCCTCCTTTCAAGAGCTCGGAAGTATCATTTCAAAAGGCTTGGAAGCCACCTCGCAAGAAGCGGAAGAAGACTCTTTTATTCACCCAACCGGCGGTTGTAAAATTTTGTTATGTATATGTATGTACAGTTATGTATAAGAATCTATCAAAACCTGTACAAGAACTAGGCATATGCGAAATTGCTAGATTCTTATACAAATATTGTATAAGAATCTAACAATTTTGTAAGCTTTTCTTACATTTTTTTGTATAAAAATCTAACAATTTCGCATATGCCCAGTTCTTATACAGGTTTTGGTAGATGCTTATACAGAATTGTTTGAAAATCTAACAACCGCCGGTTGGGTGTAGAGGCTCCAAAGCGTCATTTTGATAGGCTCCAAAGCGTCATTTTGATAGGCTCCGAAGCGTCCTTTCACGAAGGTCATCAAAGTCTTATAGGATGCTTGATGTATAAACTTATTTTGAATTGAAAAGTTTCACAGAATAACGAAGATTTCATATAACATTTCGGAGAGCCATATATTGCGTCCGTTTTCCATATATCTGTGCTTTTATATTTTCATGTGCTTACATATTTTCATTTACAGCGAAAAACAATAGGAGGCACCACAATGAATGTTAAAGTTCGAAGGGGTCCTATCAAGGAAAAGGTTGAGAACCGCTGCGCTAGCAGAACGGTATTGAACATTTTGTTTAGAAATGTTTTCAATTTCGACAAATTTCACATTCTTCACACAAAGTATCGCGGTGTGTTATGCTTTTCGTGCAACGAAGTCACATTGATTCATTTTGCCTAAAGAAAAAGAGCCCTTGGTAAGATTTATATAGCAGCAGTGGGCTGAAAAAGTACATGGTGAGGATTTTGTCTGAGGTATGTACATTATTTTCAAACTCGTGATCTGCAACAGCGCGAGGTCGGTTGAAATGATATATTGCTCCCTGGGAGTGGATCTTCATGGATTCAGAACAAGAACGCCAAAAACAAACATGAAAGCTTTTTAGGTCCTGTATTTGTTCGATTGCCCGCCACTGCTCCAACGTCCAGCGCAATCAACGGCAACGCTCGGCGGTAGCCCTCGTCAGTCAGTCAGCAGAGAAGAATCCGCTCGGGAGCAGACGGAGGAAAAACTTTCCTTCCCATTCCGTTACTTTTTTGTTCGTTCGCTGCTGGGCTGCTCGGAAGCCAACCGACCATTTCCCAGCCATCATCGACTACACAAACAAATGAAATTATTATTTTGCTCACATTATTCCCATCATCGAAATTGCGGCTCGGCTTAATATTGTTTTTGTTGCTCGGTGAGAATGGCGTACATTTGCTTGATTCATTGCCGTTCTTTCGTCGGTTGGGCCTCGTTGCCTACCTTCCGGGCAGGACTTATCTGGTCGTTATTTATATTGTAGGGCCCCTTTTCATTCTCAATGATCATTATTTGCTCGGATGCCTCCGCTTTCAGTTTTTTGTTAAGCAGACTTTGTTGAAGTGTTGTTGTAGTTACTTTTCCTCAGCTCAACCGTTTGCTCGCATGCCACCGTTGAAGTCAAGCGCGAAAGGCGACTAAGGTGCGGAAACGGGTGTTTTGACTTCCGATATTCTACGTTAGTTTATGTTTATTCGTGCCATAATGTGCTACGGCACGAGTTTCGATTCCTTTCCCGATCCTATCTTTCGCCCTTGGACCGAATTGACTGCTGTCTGAAAACCGCGTATGGTGGATTTGCTGGCAACTCTGCGATAGCTCTATTGGATTTGGTTCATCGCCTTCTTTGGTGTGTTTTGATCCGTTATAAGACTTGTTTATGTGCTTCCTGCTACGCTCCATATTCCCCTGATGCGGAAGCCTGTTTCGAAGTCAACTGATCCGAACCGATGGGGATGTTGTCTGTTTTTCGATCAGGCGTCTATAATTTTTCTGAAATCATGGGCTCCCTGCACGAAAATGGGAACGGGAATTGTGCTGGAATTTTACGATAATACGCTGAAAGATCTTAGTGAAAGATGAGCAGTAGATAAAAAACTTTATTATTTAATAGCTCTTTTATTATATAGTAATTAAAATTTTTAACGTGCATAACCATTGCGATGATGTTACCCCAAATTCCAAGAGGATTCTTTAGGTGCAGTTCAAAGTTCAGTGCTATTTTGTTCTGGGAAGCCAATTCCCAATGTTTATTAAAAGCAAAATTTCTTCATTAAGAGCCCATGGGGTACTTGGGGACAACTTTTTTTTTATCCACGCTGTGCTGTCATATTTCACTAAGTCGGCAAAGAAGTGCATTGAAGATCTAATCGAATTTGTCAACTGAATTGACCTGAATTGAATGAATTGATGGGTAAGTCATTTGGCAAAACAGAGTTGACTTTTTGGATTAGTTTATAAACTACAATTGGTCCAAGAATAGTACCTTCAACTGATTCGAATTAATCATTTTTTAATTTGAAAAAAATATTTCCAAAACAAACTACCCAAAAATACATAAAATAAATTATACAAAATGACATTTGGTATTCATTTTGATACTTAAAAATGTGTTTTCAAGGCAATCATTGAATTGAGTGATTCCGACAGTTCTTCACTTGTTTTTTGATATTTTGACCTCAACTGTGATGCCGGTTTCAGTTTCCCGTACAATGTTTTCAAGATGGTAGGACCGAACCTACCATACACAATGCTATAGCCTTTCGGTACAACTTCATTGTACGAGAAAGGCAAAAAGGGGATTGTTAATCTATATTCTCAGTTTTTTCATCTAGGCAAGCAAGCACGCACTGCTACGTTTTCCATCATACACAGCCATAACCTTTTTCCAGCACCCATCCTTCTATTTTTCTATTTCGACAGGTAGTTTGGCTCTTTTGGATTTTGTTTTCTTTATCCACGCGGGAAAAAAGAATGCTGTGGATAGGCAAGTCGAGCAACCTATAGGTATGCGGGATTTATACCATCTGAAAGTCGAGGCAATCTGAAATGGAAGCCGAAGATTTTCGGACTTTTATTTATTGCTTCATCGCAAATGTTCTCACTTTATTTCGCCTGGGACGTGTGTGCGCAAATTTCCCCCAAATCCCAAAGAAGAAAACACTTTTGATAGGTACCCTCGCACTGGGTGCGTTGGGCGTGCCGAACGGAGGAATTGGAGAAGATTAGGATGATTTAAGATTTTCCTGCTTTTTCCAAGATAGCAAAAGGAAAACTTGTGAAAAGAAATAATCAATTGAAAAAAGAAAGCACTTTCGAGTTCAAGGAGGAATGATCGTCTTCGTCAAAATGATTTTATCAATCGCGTTTTTTAATTGAAAAGTGTAGGCGTTGCGCAAATTTAAAATAGCAAAC
>NW_026942469.1:0-3019 GCF_024139115.2 Armigeres subalbatus
TCCTTTCTGTTTCATCCAACATGACATTTGCACATCATGATGCCATGTTGGATTTTGGTAGCTTCCTCATAATTACAGCGGTACAATCCCTAACGTTTCTGTGGTAGCATCTACTGTTATTGCACAAGAAACGTGAAGGTCCGCACAAAAAAAGCATAAAAACAAAACAAAAACCCACAATTTGTAACCAAACGGTTACATTGTATTCTAAGTAGTTCTTGTTGTCATTAGTTCCAGTTAGTCTACGAACTCCATAGAGCTGAGGTCTCTGGATCAATATTCGTAACGGAGGCAGTTATTGAAGAATTAACCCGTTTCGGTCTGACCTAGAAATGAAAATTGAAATAACCCGTGTGGGCTCATTTTTCGTCCGATTGCCATGAAATTTTCAGGGAAGAAGTGTCATAATGTCTATTTTTTTGGTACATGATTTTATTTGACTATGGTGCCAATCCAGCCGGATTTATGGGTCAGGTCAGTCAAAAACAGGTCATTTTTTTTAAAACCATTGATAAATGAACGAAAGTGACCAGAATGTTGATGCAAACGTGGTCAATCATCATTAACCAGCATCAGAAGTAAGATTTTATACAATTGAATCACCAGGACATGGTTCCGGGTGTTCCGGAAACCTGGTTCCCTGGAGTAGTGGACACTTTTCAAGTGGATACAACCCAGTCTTGCGACATATCAAACTTCATGGTTTTGGATGAGAATCCTAATAGATGAGTTTTGGGAGGTTTTGGACATTGGCCTTATCCGGAGAGTGTTCCCTGGAGCCTGGTCTCAAAGAAGTGGATAAATCTCGATTAGCACCGAAAACCCATCTTGCGACATATCAAACTCCATGATTTTGAAATAAAAGCTCAATAGATGAGTTTTTGAGAGGTTTTGGACACAGTGGCCACGTTCGGAAGTGTTCCTGGGAGCCTGGTTCTCTCAAGAAAGTGGACAATCAGCCTAGCACAAAACCCATCTTGCGACATATCAAACTTCATGGTTTTGGATGAGAATCCTAATAGATGAGTTTTGGGAGGTTTTGGACACATTGGCCACATCCGGAAGTGTTCCTGGAGCCTGGTTCCCTCAAGGAAGTGGATAAATCTCGATTAGCACCGAAACCCATCTTTGCGACATATCAAACTCCATGGTTTGAAATAAAAGCTCAATAGATGAGTTTTGAGAGGTTTTGGACACAGTGGCCACGTTCGGAAGTGTTCCTGGAGCCTGGTTCCTCAAGAAAGTGGACAAATCTTGTCTAGCACCAGAACCCATCTTACGACATATCAAACTCCATAATTTTGAAAGACAAGCTCCAATAGATGAGTTTTTGAGAGATATTGGACACATTGCCCACGTCCGAAGTGTTCCTGGAACCTGGTTCCCTCAGGGAAGCGGACAAATTTCGATTAGCACTGAAACCCATCTTGCGACACATCAAACTCCATGGTTTTGAAAGACAAGCTCAATAGATGAGTTTTGAGAGGTTTTGGACACATTGGCCACATCTGGAAGTGTTCCTGGAACCTGATTCCCCAAGAAAGTGGACAAATCGTATAGTACCAAAAACCCATCTTGCGACATATCAAACTCCATGATTTTGAAAGACAGAAGCCTAATAGATGGGTTTTTGAGGTTTTGGACACATTGGTTTAACCACGTCCAAAGTGTTCCTGGAGCTTGGTTCCCTAAGAGAAGTGGACAAATTTCGATTAGCTCCGAAACCCGTCTTGCGACACATCAAACTCCATGGTTTTGAAGGGCAAGCTCAATAGATGGGTTTTTGAGAGGTTTTGGACACATTGGCCACTTCCGGAAGTGTTCCTTGGAGCCTGGTTCCCTGAGAGAGAAGTGGACAAATTTTGATTAGCACTGAAACTATCTTGCGACATATCAAACCCATGATTTTGAAAGACACGCACAACACATGATTTTTGAGAGGTTTTGACACATTGGCCTGTCCGTAGTGCCCTGAGAGCCTGGTTTCCCTCAGGGAAGTGGACAAATTTCGATTAGCTAACTTCGAAACCCATCTTGCGACATCCCTAACTCCATGATTTTTAAAGACAAGCTCAATGATGTTTTTTGAGATTTGACACATTGATGTCTGGAAGTGTTCCTGGAAATTGGTTCCCCAAGAAAGTGGATAATTGCCCTAGCATTAAACTCATCTTATGATATATCAAACTCCATTTTGAAAGCACACATGATTTTTGACCAGATTTTGGACGTTCTGAAGTGTCTGGAACCTGATTTCCTAAAAGTGGACAATCAGTTTGCAAAATCTTCATCTTGACTAAGTCAAACTCCATGAGAAAATTTTGATTAGCAACGAAACCCATTTTGAAATAAAACTCATGATTTTGAAAAAGCACAATACATGAGCTTTTGAAGTTTGACACTGGCCATCCAGGAGTAGTTTAGGAGCCTGTCTTCTCTGAAGGAAATGTCTCTGAACACTTATGATTAGCTCCAAATCAACTTCTTGCAAAAAACTCATTATTTTGCTTGACTTTCAAAATCATGGAGTTTGTTACGTCACAAGATGAGTTTCGGTACTAATCTAAATTTATTTACTTCCTGAGGGAACCAGGCTCCCCAAGAACACTTCCGGTCGTCCAAATGTCCAAACTCTCAAAAAAAATCATGTATTGAGTTTGTCTTTCAAAACCATGAAGTTTGATGTGTCGCATGAGATAGGCTTCGGAATTAATCGAAATTTGTCCACTTCCTGAGGGAATCAGGTTCCTGGAACACTTCCGGACGTGGCCAATGTGTCCAATGAACCTTCCTGCAAAAACTAATCTATTGAGCCTTGGTTCTTTTCAAAAACCATGGAGTTTGATGTGTCGCAAGATGGGTTTCTGGTGCTAATCGACATTTGTCCACTTCCCTGAGGGAACCGGGTACGTGGGAACACTTCCGGACGTAGCCAATGTGTCCAATATCTCTCTCAAAAACTCCATCTATTGAGCTTGTCATCTTCAAAACCATGGAGTTTAGATATGTCGCAAGATGG
>NW_026942470.1:0-16333 GCF_024139115.2 Armigeres subalbatus
CCACAAAGTTTATGTTTTCTATTCATTGACAGTTATCACTCGTTAAGTATTACAATCCCAAAGAAAACAGTTTGGAATCAGAAAACGTGTACAGCATCACCTTTTTTGTATTGTATTAATCTGAATCGTATTAATAAGTGGGGTTAACAATAGATTATTTGTTTATATTATATATTTTTTTAGTTATGTAATATTGTCATAAATTCATTTTTGAGATATTATTTCAACATTGCGTAGGAACAAAACCTCGTATTCCTGAATCCTGATAGGGGAATAGATTCATGTTCTTTAATCATATCAGAGTGTTTGATTCACATTTATTTAGCTTCACAAGTCTTCACACCGTATGACCAAATGACAGATTTAGCAAAGTCACACACTGACTACACGATAATTTTGGATCAGAGAAAATGTGACTGCTTTATGACACGATAAAAAGTATCTTGATTGCAAAGTTCACTCATCTTATTTTCATTTAATATGAAATCACGTAAGAAACCTCGTCTGAACACTAGCGTGAAACCAACGCCTGCGTTTCAACGTCCTTATTTTGTTTTCCGTGTTTTCCGAGGTGGATGGAATCCAACGTCCAGATTTTTTACCCACATTTAAAAATGGAGTGACTTTGTACCTTCAAATTATTTTACTGAAAAGCATGTCATGAAAAATTGTCGCATGGCATGAAAAATGTTGCACGATATGGAAAATGTTGCACGACATGAAAAATGTTGCATGACATAATGAATGTTGCGTGACATGGAAAAAGATGATTGACATGAAAAATGTTGCAATGCATGAAAAATGTTTAATACCTTGAGAAATGTTGCGTGACATAAAAAATGTTGCATGCAATGCCAAATGTAGCAAGACTGCGTAACGTAAAGTTTGCTAAGATGTGTGACATCAAGAGTGTTGCATAGGAGAATGTTGCGTGTAAAACGATGCATGACATGGGAAATGTTGCACTGCATGAAGGATGTTGCGTGACATAAAAAATGTCACGCAACATGAAAAATGTTGCGTGACATGGAAAATGTAGCATGACATGAAAATTGCTGCTTTACATGAAAAATGTTGCATGACATGAAAAATCTTGCATGGTATGAAAATTGCTGCATGACATGAAAAATGCTGCATGGTATGAAAAATGATGCGTGACATAAAAAATGTCTCATATCTTGTAAAATGTTGCGTGACATAAAAAATGTCACACGACATGAAAAATGTTGCGTGACATGGACAATGTTGCATGACATGAAAATTGCTGCTTAACATGAAAAATGTTGTATGACATGAAAAATATTGCATGGCATGAAAATTGTTGCATGACATGAAAATTGTTGCATGACATGAAAAATGATGCGTGACATAAAAATGTCTCATGTCTTGTAAAATGTTGCGTGATATAAATAATGTCGCGCGACATGAAAAATGTTGCATGACATGAAAAATGTTGCATGACATGAAAATTGCTGCTTGACATGAAAAATGTTGCATGACATGAAAATTGCTGCATGACATGAAAAATGATGCGTGACATAAAAAATGTCTCATGTCTTGTAAAATGTTGCGTGACATAAAAAATGTCGCGCGACATGAAAAATGTTGCGTGACATGGAAAATGTTGCATGACATGAAAATTGCTGCTTGACATGAAAAATGTTGCATGACATGAAAAATGTTGCATGACATGAAAATTGCTGCATGACATGAAAAATGTTGCACGGCATGAAAAATGATGCGTGACATAAAAAATGTCTCATGTCTTGTAAAATGTGGCGTGGCATAAAAAATGTCGCGCGACATAAAACATGTTGCGTGACATGGAAAATGTTGCATGACATGAAAATTGCAGCTTGACCTGAAAAATGTTGCATGACATGAAAAATGTGGCATGACATAAAAAATGTTTCATGACATAAAAAAATAAGCGCGACATTAAAAATGTTGCATGACATGGAAAATGTTGCATGACTTGAAAAACTGCTGCTTGTAATGAAAAATGTTGCCTAATATGAAAAATGTTGCATGGCATGAAAAATGTTGTATGAAATGAAAAATGTTGTATGAAATGAAAAATGGTGTATGATATGAAAAATGTTACATGACATGAAAAATGTTGCATGACATTCAAATGGCGGCATGACATGAAAAATTATGCGTGACATAAAAATGGCTCATATCATGTAAAATGTAACGTGACGTAAAAAATGTCGCTCGACATGAAAATTGTGGCGCGACATGAAAAATGTTGCATGATATAAAAATTTGCTGAAAAGGTCTCATGTCATGTAAAATATTACATAAAACATGTCGCGCGACGTGAAAAATGTTGTATGACATGAAAATTGCTGCTTGACATGAAAAATGTTTGAATGAAATGAAAAATGTTCCATGGCATGAACAATTTTGCATGACACTAAAAAAGTTGCATGACACGAAATTGCTGCATAACATGAACAATGTTGCACGTCATGAAAAATTATGCGTGACATAAAAAATGACATGAAAATAGCTAATTGACATGAAAAATGTTGCATGTCATAAAAAATGCTGCATGACATGAAAAAAGTTGCATGACATGAAAAATGATGCATGACAGGAAAATTGATGCGTGACATAAAAATGTCGCATGCTATGTACAATGTTACGTGACAAATCAATTGTCGCGCGTAAACATTGTTGCGTGACATAAAAAATGTTGCATGACATGAAAATTGATGCATGGCATTGAAATGTTGCACTGCAAGAAAAATGATGCTTGACATGAAAAATGCTACGTGACCTAAAAAATATCGCGACATGAAAATTCTTGCGTGACAATTAAAATGTTGCATGACATGAGAAATGTTGCATGACATGTAAATTGCTGCACGAAATGAGAAATGTTGCATAACATGAAAAATGAAAAACGTTACACAGCATTAAAAATGTTGCACCGCATGTAAAACGTTGCATGACTAAAAATTTTGCGTGCCATGAAAAATGGTGCTTGACATGAAAATTAAAGAAAATAAGTCATGTCATGTAAAATGTCTCGGCATCCACCACACACTCAAGCATAGGCTTCAAGTTAACCCTCAAGTGCATTAAATCTCTCGGCACTTTAAAATTGCGGCCTACCTACCTCGTTTCTGTTCTTCATGTATATATGAAAAATATCATTAACCCTCCAATATCCACCAATTGTGAAAATCTGCCCGACAGAATCACCTCGGCATCCACCACACACTCAAGCATAGGCTTCAAGTTAACCCTCAAGTGCATTAAATCTCTCGGCACTTTCAAATTGCGGCCTACCTACCTCGTTTTTGTTCTTCATGTTTATATGGAAAATTTCATTAACCCTCCAATATCCACCAATTGTGAAAAACTGCCCGACAGAATCATCTCGGCATCCACCACACACTCAAGCATAGGCTTCAAGTTAAACCTCAAGTGCATTAAATCTCTCGGCACTTTAAAATTGCGGCCTACCTACCTCGTTTTTGTTCTTCATGTATATATGGAAAATTTCATTAACCCTCCAATATCCACCAATTGTGAAAAACTGCCCGACAGAATCACCTCGGCATCCACCACACACTCAAGCATAGGCTTCAAGTTAACCCTCAAGTGCATTAAATCTCTCGGCACTTTCAAATTGCGGCCTACCTACCTCGTTTTTGTTCTTCATGTATATATGGAAAATTTCATTAATCTCCAATATCCACCAATTGTGAAAACTGCCTGACAGAATCACCTCGGCATCCACCACACACTCAAGCATAGGCTTCAAGTTAACTCTCAAGTGCATTAAATCTCTCGGCACTTTGAAATTGCGGCCTACCTACCTCGTTTTTGTTCTTCATGTATATATGGAAAATTTCATTAACCCTCCAATATCCACCAATTGTGAAAAACTGGTGGTGGTGGTTCTATATATGAAAATATCATTAACCTCCAATATCCACCAATTGTGAAAATCTGCCCGACAGAATCACCTCGGCATCCACCACACACTCAAGCATAGGCTTCAAGTTAACCCTCAAGTGCATTAAATCTCTCGGCACTTTAAAATTGCGGCCTACCTACCTCGTTTTTTTTCTTCATGTATATATGGAAAATTTCATTAACCCTCCAATATCCACCAATTGTGAAAAACTGCCCGACAGAATCACCTCGGCATCCACCACACACTCAAGCATAGGCTTCAAGTTAACCCTCAAGTGCATTAAATCTCTCGGCACTTTAAAATTGCGGCCTACCTACCTCGTTTTTGTTCTTCATGTATATATGGAAAAATGCATTAACCCTCCAATATCCACCAATTGTGAAAAACTGGTGGTGGTGGTTCATATATGAAAAATATCATTAACCCTCCAATATCCACCAATTGTGAAAATCTGCCCGACAGAATCACCTCGGCATCCACCACACACTCAAGCATAGGCTTCAAGTTAACCCTCAAGTGCATTAAATCTCGCGGCACTTTAAAATTGCGGCCTACCTACCTCGTTTTTTTTTTCTTCATGTATATATGGAAAATTTCATTAACCCTCCAATATCCACCAATTGTGAAAAACTGCCCGACAGAATCACCTCGGCATCCACCACACACCCAAGCATAGGCTTCAAGTTAACCCTCAAGTGCATTAAATCTCGCGGCACTTTAAAATTGCGGCCTACCTACCTCGTTTTTTTTTTTTCTTCATGTATATATGGAAAATTTCATTAACCCTCCAATATCCACCAATTGTGAAAAACTGCCCGACAGAATCACCTCGGCATCCACCACACACTCAAGCATAGGCTTCAAGTTAACCCTCAAGTGCATTAAATCTCTCGGCACTTTAAAATTGCGGCCTACCTACCTCGTTTTTGTTCTTCATGTATATATGGAAAAATGCATTAACCCTCCAATATCCACCAATTGTGAAAAACTGCCCGACAGAATCACCTCGGCATCCACCACACACTCAAGCATAGGCTTCAAGTTAACCCTCAAGTGCATTAAATCTCTCGGCACTTTCAAATTGCGGCCTACCTACCTCGTTTTTGTTCTTCATGTATATATGAAAAATATCATTAACCCTCCAATATCCACCAATTGTGAAAATCTGCCCGACAGAATCACCTCGGCATCCACCACACACTCAAGCATAGGCTTCAAGTTAACCCTCAAGTGCATTAAATCTCGCGGCACTTTAAAATTGCGGCCTACCTACCTCGTTTTTTTTTTTCTTCATGTATATATGGAAAATTTCATTAACCCTCCAATATCCACCAATTGTGAAAAACTGCCCGGCAGAATCACCTTGGCATCCACCACACACTCAAGCATAGGCTTCAAGTTAAACCTCAAGTGCATTAAATCTCTCGGCACTTTAAAATTGCGGCCAACCTACCTCGTTTTTGTTCATCATGAACATATGAAAAAATGCATTAACCCTCCAATATCCACCAATTGTGAAAAACTGCCCGACAGAATCACCTCGGCATCCACCACACACTCAAGCATAGACTTCAAGTTAACCCTCAAGTGCATTAAATCTCTCGGCACTTTGAAATTGCGGCCTACCTACCTCGTTTTTGTTCTTCATGAACATATGAAAAAATGCATTAACCCTCCAATATGCACCAATTCGGAAAAGCTACGCGACAGAATCACCTCGGCATCCACCACACACTCAAGCATAGACTTCAAGTTAACCCTCAAGTGCATTAAATCTCTCGGCACTTTGAAATTGCGGCCTACCTACCTCGTTTTTGTTCTTCATGAACATATGAAAAAATGCATTAACCCTCCAATATCCACCAATTGTGAAAAACTGCCCGACAGAATCACCTCGGCATCCACCACACACTCAAGCATAGGCTTCAAGTTAACCCTCAAGTGCATTAAATCTCTCGGCACTTTAAAATTGCGGCCTACCTACCTCGTTTTTGTTCTTTACGTATATATGGAAAAATTCATTAACCCACCAATATCCACCAATTGTGAAAAACTGCCCGACAGAATCACCTCGGCATCCACCACACACCCAAGCATAGGCTTCAAGTTAACCCTCAAGTGCATTAAATCTCTCGGCACTTTGAAATTGCGGCCTACCTACCTCGTTTTTGTTCTTTATTTATATATGAAAAATTTCATTAAGCCTCCAATATCCACTAATTGTGAAAAACTGCCCGACAGAATCACCTTGGCATCCACCACACACTCAAGCATAGACTTCAAGTTAACCCTCAAGTGCATTAAATCTCTCGGCACTTTAAAATTGCGGCCAACCTACCTCGTTTTTGTTCTTTATTTATATATGAAAAATTTCATTAAGCCTCCAATATCCACCAATTGTGAAAAACTGCCCGACAGAATCACCTCGGCATCCACCACACACTCAAGCATAGACTTCAAGTTAACCCTCAAGTGCATTAAATCTCTCGGCACTTTGAAATTGCGGCCTACCTACCTCGTTTTTGTTCTTCATGAACATATGAAAAAATGCATTAACCCTCCAATATCCACCAATTGTGAAAAACTGCCCGACAGAATCACCTCGGCATCCACCACACACTCAAGCATAGACTTCAAGTTAACCCTCAAGTGCATTAAATCTCTCGGCACTTTGAAATTGCGGCCTACCTACCTCGTTTTTGTTCTTCATGAACATATGAAAAAATGCATTAACCCTCCAATATCCACCAATTGTGAAAAACTCCCCGACAGAATCACCTCGGCATCCACCACACACTCAAGCATAGGCTTCAAGTTAACCCTCAAGTGCATTAAATCTCGCGGCACTTTAAAATTGCGGCCTACCTACCTCGTTTTTTTTTTCTTCATGTATATATGGAAAATTTCATTAACCCTCCAATATCCACCAATTGTGAAAAACTGCCCGACAGAATCACCTCGGCATCCACCACACACCCAAGCATAGGCTTCAAGTTAACCCTCAAGTGTATTAAATCTCTCGGCACTTTAAAATTGCGGCCTACCTACCTCGTTTTTGTTCTTTATGTATATATGGAAAATTTCATTAACCCTCCAATATCCACCAATTGTGAAAAACTGCCCGGCAGAATCACCTTGGCATCCACCACACACTCAAGCATAGGCTTCAAGTTAAACCTCAAGTGCATTAAATCTCTCGGCACTTTAAAATTGCGGCCAACCTACCTCGTTTTTGTTCATCATGAACATATGAAAAAATGCATTAACCCTCCAATATCCACCAATTGTGAAAAACTGCCCGACAGAATCACCTCGGCATCCACCACACACTCAAACATAGACTTCAAGTTAACCCTCAAGTGCATTAAGTCTCTCGGCACTTTGAAATTGGTGGCCTACCTACCTCGTTTTGTTCTTCATGAACATATGAAAAATGCATTAACCCTCCAATATCCACCAAATGTGAAAACTCCCCGACAGAATCACCTCGGCATCCACCACACAGTCAAGCATAGACTTCAAGTTAACCCTCAAGTGCATTAAATCTATCGGCACTTTAAAATTGCGGCCTACCTACCTCGTTTTTGTTCTTCATGTATATATGGAAAATTTCATTAACCCTCCAATATCCACCAATTGTGAAAAACTGCCCGACAGAATCACCTCGGCATCCACCACACAGTCAAGCATAGACTTCAAGTTAACCCTCAAGTGCATTAAATCTCTCGGCACTTTAAAATTGCGGCCTACCTACCTCGTTTTTGTTCTTTATGTATATATGGAAAATTTTACTAACCCTCCAATATCCACCAATTGTGAAAAACTGCCCGACAGAATCACCTCGGCATCCACCACACACTCAAGCATAGGCTTGAAGTTAACCCTCAAGTGCATTAAATCTCTCGGCACTTTGAAATTGCGGCCTACCTACCTCGTTTTTGTTCTTCATGAACATATGAAAAAATGCATTAACCCTCCAATATCCACCAATTGTGAAAAACTGCCCGACAGAATCACCTCGGCATCCACCACACACTCAGGCATAGGCTTCAAGTTAACCCTCAAGTGCATTAAATCTCTCGGCACTTTAAAATTGCGGCCAACCTACCTCGTTTTTGTTCTTCATGTATATATGGAAAATTTCATTAACCCTCCAATATCCACCAATTGTGAAAAACTGCCCGACAGAATCACCTCGGCATCCACCACACACTCAAGCATAGGCTTCAAGTTAACCCTCAAGTGCATTAAATCTCTCGGCACTTTAAAATTGCGGCCAACCTACCTCGTTTTTGTTCTTCATGTATATATGGAAAATTTCATTAACCCTCCAATATCCACCAATTGTGAAAAACTGCCCGACAGAATCACCTCGGCATCCACCACACACTCAAGCATAGACTTCAAGTTAACCCTCAAGTGCATTAAATCTCTCGGCACTTTGAAATTGCAACCTACCTACCTCGTTTTTGTTCATCATGAACATATGAAAATGCATTAACCTCCAATATCCACCAATTGTGAAAAACTGCCCGACAGAATCACCTTCGCATCCACCACACACTCAAGCATAGGCTTGAAGTTAACCCTCAAGTGCATTAAATCTCTCGGCACTTTGAAATTGCGGCCTACCTACCTCGTTTTTGTTCTTCATGTATATATGGAAAATTTCATTAACCCTCCAATATCCACCAATTGTGAAAAACTGCCCGATAGAATCACCTCGGCATCCACCAAACACTCAAGCATAGACTTCAAGTTAACCCTCAAGTGCATTAAATCTCTCGGCACTTTAAAATTGCGGCCAACCTACCTCGTTTTTGTTCTTCATGTATATATGGAAAATTTCATTAACCCTCCAATATCCACCAATTGTGAAAAACTGCCCGACAGAATCACCTCGGCATCCACCACACACTCAAGCAAAGGCTTCAAGTTAACCCTCAAGTGCATTAAATCTCTCGGCACTTTAAAATTGCGGCCTATCTACCTCGTTTTTGTTCATCATGAACATATGAAAAAATGCATTAACCCTCCAATATCCACCAATTGTGAAAAACTGCCCGACAGAATCACCTCGGCATCCACCACACACTCAAGCATAGGCTTCAAGTTAACCCTCAAGTGCATTAAATCTCTCGGCACTTTAAAATTGCGGCCAACCTACCTCGTTTTTGTTCTTCATGCATATATGGAAAATTTCATTAACCCTCCAATATCCACCAATTGTGAAAAACTGCCCGACAGAATCACCTCGGCATCCACCACACACTCAAGCATAGGCTTCAAGTTAACCCTCAAGTGCATTAAATCTCTCGGCACTTTAAAATTGCGGCCAACCTACCTCGTTTTTGTTCTTCATGTATATATGGAAAATTTCATTAACCCTCCAATATCCACCAATTGTGAAAAACTGCCCGACAGAATCACCTCGGCATCCACCACACACTCAAGCAAAGGCTTCAAGTTAACCCTCAAGTGCATTAAATCTCTCGGCACTTTAAAATTGCGGCCTATCTACCTCGTTTTTGTTCATCATGAACATATGAAAAAATGCATTAACCCTCCAATATCCACCAATTGTGAAAAACTGCCCGACAGAATCACCTCGGCATCCATCACACACTCAAGCAAAGGCTTCAAGTTAACCCTCAAGTGCATTAAATCTCTCGGCACTTTAAAATTGCGGCCTACCTACCTCGTTTTTGTTCATCATGAACATATGAAAAAATGCATTAACCCTCCAATATCCACCAATTGTGAAAAACTGCCCGACAGAATCACCTCGGCATCCACCACACACTCAAGCATAGACTTCAAGTTAACCCTCAAGTGCATTAAATCTCTCGGCACTTTGAAATTGCAACCTACCTACCTCGTTTTTGTTCTTCATGAACATATGAAAAAATGCATTAACCCTCCAATATCCACCAATTGTGAAAAACTGCCCGACAGAATCACCTCGGCATCCACCACACAGTCAAGCATAGACTTCAAGTTAACCCTCAAGTGCATTAAATCTCTCGGCACTTTAAAATTGCGGCCAACCTACCTCGTTTTTGTTCTTCATGTATATATGGAAAATTTCATTAACCCTCCAATATCCACCAATTGTGAAAAACTGCCCGACAGAATCACCTCGGCATCCACCACACACTCAAGCAAAGGCTTCAAGTTAACCCTCAAGTGCATTAAATCTCTCGGCACTTTAAAATTGCGGCCTACCTACCTCGTTTTTGTTCTTTATGTATATATGGAAAATTTCATTAACCCTCCAATATCCACCAATTGTGAAAAACTGCCCGACAGAATCACCTCGGCATCCACCACACACTCAAGCAAAGGCTTCAAGTTAACCCTCAAGTGCATTAAATCTCTCGGCACTTTAAAATTGCGGCCTACCTACCTCGTTTTTGTTCTTTACGTATATATGGAGAATTTCATTAACCCTCCAATATCCACCAATTGTGAAAAACTGCCCGACAGAATCACCTCGGCATCCACCACACACTCAAGCATAGGCTTCAAGTTAACCCTCAAGTGCATTAAATCTCTCGGCACTTTGAAATTGCGGCCTACCTACCTCGTTTTTGTTCTTCATGTATATATGGAAAATTTCATTAACCCTCCAATATCCACCAATTGTGAAAAACTGCCCGACAGAATCACCTCGGCATCCACCACACACTCAAGCATAGGCTTCAAGTTCACCCTCAAGTGCATTAAATCTCTCGGCACTTTAAAATTGCGGCCTACCTACCTCGTTTTTGTTCTTTATGTATATATGGAAAATTTTACTAACCCTCCAATATCCACCAATTGTGAAAAACTGCCCGACAGAATCACCTCGGCATCCACCACACACTCAAGCATAGGCTTCAAGTTCACCCTCAAGTGCATTAAATCTCTCGGCACTTTAAAATTGCGGCCTACCTACTGTTTTTGTTCTTTACGTATATATGGAGAATTTCATTAACCTCCAATATCCACCAATTGTGAAAAACTGCCTGACAGAATCACCTCGGCATCCACCACACACTCAAGCATAGGCTTCAAGTTAACCTCAAGTGTATTAAATCTCTCGGCACTTTGAAATTGCGGCCTACCTACCTCGTTTTTGTTCTTCATGTATATATGGAAAATTTCATTAACCCTCCAATATCCACCAATTGTGAAAACTGCCTGACAGAATCACCTCGGCATCCACCACACACTCAAGCATAGGCTTCAAGTTCACCTCAAGTGCATTAAATCTCTCGGCACTTTGAAATTGCGGCCAACCTACCTCGTTTTGTTCTTCATGTATATATGGAAAATTTCATTAACCTCCAATATCCACCAATTGTGAAAAACTGCCCGACAGAATCACCTCGGCATCCACCACATACTCAAGCATAGGCTTCAAGTTAACCCTCGAGTGCATTAAATCTCTCGGCACTTTAAAATTGCGGCCTACCTACCTCGTTTTTGTTCATCATGAACATATGAAAAAATGCATTAACCCTCCAATATCCACCAATTGTGAAAAACTGCCCGACAGAATCACCTCGGCATCCACCACATACTCAAGCATAGGCTTCAAGTTATCCCTCAAGTGCATTAAATCTCTCGGCACTTTAAAATTGCGGTCAACCTACCTCGTTTTTGTTCTTCATGAACATATGAAAAAATTCATTAACCCTCCAATATCCACCAATTGTGAAAACTGCCCGACAGAATCACCTCGGCATCCACCACACTCAAGCATAGGCTTCAAGTTAACCTCAAGTGCATTAAATCTCTCGGCACTTTAAAATTGTGCGCCAACCTACCTCGTTTTTGTTCTTCATGAACATATGAAAAAATGCATTAACCCTCCAATATCCACCAATTGTGAAAAACTGCCCGACAGAATCACCTCGGCATCCACCACACAGTCAAGCATAGACTTCAAGTTAACCCTCAAGTGCATTAAATCTCTCGGCACTTTAAAATTGCGGCCTACCTACCTCGTTTTTGTTCTTTATGTATATATGGAAAATTTCATTAACCTCCGATATCCACCAATTGTGAAAAACTGCCCGACAGAATCACCTCGGCATCCACCACACACTCAAGCATAGACTTCAAGTTAACCCTCAAGTGCATTAAATCTCTCGGCACTTTAAAATTGCGGCCAACCTACCTCGTTTTTGTTCTTCATGTATAGGTGGAAAATCGCATGAGCCCGCCAGTATCCACCAATTGTGAAAATCTGCCCGACAGAATCACCTCGGCATCCACCACACACTCAAGCATAGGCTTCAAGTTAACCCTCAAGTGCATTAAATCTCTCGGCACTTTGAAATTGCGGCCTACCTACCTCGTTTTTGTTCTTTACGTATATATGGAGAATTTCATTAACCCTCCAATATCCACCAATTGTGAAAAACTGCCCGACAGAATCACCTCGGCATCCACCACACACTCAAGCATAGGCTTCAAGTTAACTCTCAAGTGCATTAAATCTCTCGACACTTTGAAATTGCAGCCTACCTACCTCGTTTTTTGTTCTTCATGTATATATGGAAAATTTCATTAACCCTCCAATATCCACCAATTGTGAAAAACTGCCCGACAGAATCACCTCGGCATCCACCACACACTCAAGCATAGGCTTCAAGTTAACCCTCAAGTGCATTAAATCTCTCGGCACTTTAAAATTGCGGGCTCATCCAGTTTTTTGTTCATAATGAACTTCCCACTCCTGCTTTTGTTCATCATGAACATATGAAAAATGCATTAACCCTCCAATATCCACCAATTGTGAAAAACTGCCCGACAGAATCACCTCGGCATCCACCACACACTCAAGCATAGGCTTCAAGTTAACCCTCAAGTGAATTAAATCTCTCGGCACTTTAAAATTGCGGCCTACCTACCTCGTTTTGTTCTTTACGTATATATGGAGAATTTCATTAACCTCCAATATCCACCAATTGTGAAAAACTGCCTGACAGAATCACCTCGGCATCCACCACACACTCAAGCATAGGCTTCAAGTTAACCCTCAAGTGCATTAAATCTCTCGGCACTTTGAAATTGCGGCCTACCTACCTCGTTTTTGTTCTTCATGTATATATGGAAAATTTCATTAACCCTCCAATATCCACCAATTGTGAAAAACTGCCCGACAGAATCACCTCGGCATCCACCACACACTCAAGCATAGGCTTCAAGTTCACCCTCAAGTGCATTAAATCTCTCGGCACTTTGAAATTGCGGCCAACCTACCTCGTTTTTGTTCTTCATGTATATATGGAAAATTTCATTAACCCTCCAATATCCACCAATTGTGAAAAACTGCCCGACAGAATCACCTCGGCATCCACCACACACTCAAGCAAAGGCTTCAAGTTATACCCTCAAGTGCATTAAATCTCTCGGCACTTTAAAATTGCGGCCTATCTACCTCGTTTTTTGTTCATCATGAACATATGAAAAATGCATTAACCCTCAATATCCACCAATTGTGAAAACTGCCTGACAGAATCACCTCGGCATCCACCACACACTCAAGCATAGGCTTCAAGTTAACCCTCAAGTGCATTAAATCTCTCGGCACTTTAAAATTGCGGCCAACCTACCTCGTTTTTGTTCTTCATGCATATATGGAAAATTTCATTAACCCTCCAATATCCACCAATTGTGAAAAACTGCCTGACAGAATCTCACCTCGGCATCCACCACACACTCAAGCATGGAGGCTTCAAGTTAACCCTCAAGTGCATTAAATCTCTCGGCACTTTAAAATTGCGGCCAACTCTACCTCGTTTTGTTCTTCATGTATATATGGAAAATTTCATTAACCCTCCAATATCCACCAATTGTGAAAAACTGCCCGACAGAATCAATCACCTTCGGCATCCACCACACACTCCAAGCAAAGAAGCTTCAAGTTAACCCTCAAGTGCATTTAAATCTCTCGGCACTTGCTAAAATTTGCGGCCTACCTACCTCGTTTTTTGTTGCTTTATGTATATATGGAAAATTTCATTAACCCTCCAATATCCACCAATTGTGAAAAGAGCTTTGCCCGACAGAATCACCTCGGCATCCCACTCACATACACAGTCAAGCATAGACTTCAAGTTAACCCTCAAATGCGCATTAAATCTCCTCGGCACTTTAAAATTGCGGCCAACCTACCATTCGTTTTTGTTCTTCCATGGTTATATGGAAAATTTCATTAACCCTCCAATATCCACCAATTGTGAAAAACTGCACCGAAACAGAAATCACCTCGGCATCCACCACACACCCAACGCCATAGGCTTTCAAGTTAACCCTCAGAAGTGCATTAAATCTCTCAGCACTTTCGAATTGCGGCCTACCTACCCTCGTTTTTGTTTCTTCATGTATATATGGAGAATTTCATTAACCCTCCAATATCCACCAATTGTGAAAAACTTGCCCGACAGAATCACCTCGGCATCCACACCACACACTCCAACGCAAACTAGGCTTCAAGTTAACCCTCAAACGTTGCATTAAATCTCTCGACACTTTAAAATTGCGGCCAACCTACCTCGTTTTTGTTCTTCATTGCTTATATACCAGGAGAAATTTCATTAACCCTCCAATATCCAATTAATGGTGCGAAAAAACTGCCCTGACAAGAATCACCTCGGCATCCACTCACACACTCAAGCATAGGCTTCAAGTTATTACCCTCAAAAATTATTATTAAATCTCCTCGGCACTTTAAAATTGCGGCCCTACCTACCTCTCGTTTTTGTTCATATTAATGAACTTCCCACCTCGTTTTTGTTCATCATGAACAACAATGAAAAAATGCATTAACCTCCAATATCCACCAATTTTAGAAAAAGAAACTGCCCGGACAGAATCACCTCGGCATCCACCACACACTCAAGCATAGGCTTCAAGTTAACCCTCAAAGTGCATTAAATCTCTCGGCACTTTGAAATTGCGGCCTCACCCTACCTCGTTTTTTGTTCTTCATGAACATATGAAAAAATGCATTAACCCTCTAATATCCACCAAATTGTGAAAAAAACTGCCCGACAGAATCACCTCGGCATCCAACCACTACACTCAAGCATAGGCTCAAGTTAACCCTCAAGTGCATTAAATCTCTTCGGCACTTTTAAAATTGCGGCCTACCTACCTCGTTTTTGCTCATCATGAACATATGAAAAAATGCATTAACCCTCAATATCCACCAATTGCCCGAAAAACTTTGCCCGACAGAATCACCTCGGCATCCACCACACACTCAAGCATGAGGCTTCAAGTTAACCTTCAAAGTGCATTATTAAATCTCTCGGCACTTTAAAATTGCGGCCTACCTACCTCGTTTTTAATTTCTTCATGCCTATATGGAAAATTTCATTAACCTCCAATATCCACCAATTGTGAAAAACTGCCCGACAGAATCACCTCCGCATCCACCACACACTCGAGCATAGGGCTTCACAGTTATACCTCAAGTGCATTAAATCCTCTCGGCACTTTTAAAATTGCGGCCAACCTACCTCTGTTTTTTTGTTCTTCCATGTAACCCCTTATGGAAAAATTTCCATTAACCCTCCAATATCCACCAATTGTGAAAAACTGCCCGACAAGAATCCACCTCGGCATCCACCACACACTCAAGCATAGGCTTCAAGTTAACCCTCAAGTGTATTAAATCTCTCGGCACTTTAAAATTGCGGCCTACCTACCTCGTTTTTGTTCATAATGAACTTCCCACCTCGTTTTTGTTCATCATGAACATATGAAAAAATGCATTAACCCTCCAATATCCACCAATTTTGAAAAACTGCCCGACAGAATCACCTCGGCATCCACCACACACTCAAGCATAGGCTTCAAGTTGAACCCTCAAGTGCATTAAATCTCTCGGCACTTTTGAAATTGCGGCCTACCAGGTACCTCGTTTTTGTTCTTCATGAGACATAACTGAAAAATCGCATTAACCCTCCAATATCCACCAATTGTGAAAAACTGCCCGACAGAATCACCTCGGCATCCACCACACACTCAAGCATAGGCTTCAAGTTAACCCTCAAGTGCATTAAATCCGAGAGATTAATGAAATTTTTCATATATACATGAAGAACAAAAACGAGGTAGGTAGGCCGCAATTTTAAAGTGCCGAGAGATTAAAAGCTGCACTATGAGGGTTTACTTGAAAAAACCTCACATGAAGAAAAAAGTACCCAAAATAGAGTATTTTTAAACTTAATTTTGAGTTATTTTTCTCTTCTCTTTCATCCACTCTTTCTTTTGTTGTCAAAAACAAAAGAGCCAAACAATCCAACGACGCCAGATTCAATACGGGGAAGCCAATTTTGGGTTTTATTACCTGAGGTCGAAATTAAGTGAATTAACCACTTACATTTTGGGTAAATAAAT
>NW_026942471.1:0-3996 GCF_024139115.2 Armigeres subalbatus
GGATCTACCGATTCAAAGCAAACATCCAAGATATCGTATGATTGTCTAAGAATCTTTATACAAAAGTTCATCTCAATGGACGCAGTGGTTCTACGCCCCAACAAAAAAATCTTTATGGGAGCTCAGAATTCATGACGGAGCAGCACTTTTTTCCGTAGGCTTCTAATAATCCATTTAAACGAACTTTATTTATCATAACCTTCAAAATTTTAACAACTATTCTGTTACCTCTGGAAAACTTTTAGACCAAAGATATTTTTGATCATTTAGTAATCTGGGTTCGATCATTTAGAAGTTTGTCAATAACTCATTCCAGAGGCTGAATTCCAAAATGTGGTTTGGGGAACTTCTAGTGCAAAGGTTTCTTACAACTCTGCCTAATAGCCCGTTGTTTGCACTAGTTGCAGCAACTAAAACTAAATAATTGATATTTTGTTATTATCTATTATAAGTTACTGCAACTAGCGCTTTATCTTCGTTATTAGTGAAATTCAAAGAATGATTTGTTAGGCAGAGTTGAAGAAAAACACATTTTTGAATTTAGACTGTGGAATGAGTTATTGACAAAGTACTAAATTATCGAGTCCAGATTACTAAATGATCGAAACATCCTTCACAGTTAAAAATTTCTAAATTGCACGCTATGTAAATATTTGAACCCATATTTTTGTGTTCAATAGCCTCTAATTTTATATTCCAACTTGCACGCAATATAACGACGACCTGTAATTTTAAAAAGTGATGGAAAAATGAGTCGAATCGAACGGAGCCTTTTTGTTACATCATACAATCAGTACTCTATTCCTCTAGAATTCCAGAAACTTCTATGATTATTTTAAATACTCCGATTAACTTTGAAATCATCATTTGATAACACATAGATTCTTGCAGTCAATGACTTCATATGTTCTTACCAGAACATGGGTAGGACAATGCTTTGACTGTCCCACCCAGGCAAATTCATGCGTAGGACATGTCCTACCTGTCCCGTCCCACCCACTCCCGGCGCCACTGCCTGTCATTTTTCTTGAAAAAATCAGCTTTTTTCCAATGCTTGGCTAAGGATTTCTCTTCATATTCAGGAGTTGAGGAATTTGAGATTTTTCCTTCATTTTAAAAAATGTTTTTTTGTACGAGGAAATCAAAATCATCAGTTCTAAAAATGTTGTAAAATCAAAAATTGTGTTCAATTCGTAAAAAAATGTTTATAGTAACCAGGAGGTGTACTCTTTACTAATTCAGGAATAGAGGCTTGCGACGCCACAACCAATATGTCTATCCGTGTGCCGCTGACCAAAATACCCACGACCTTAAATTTAGAACAACCTCTCACGGAAATAATGGAGATTTTTGCAGTTGATGAGGTTATTGACTGGTATTAACACGATATAGTGTTTATCAGCTTTGCGGACCCCTTAAAATGCTATATTTATTCTAATCCAAAGTTTCGGTACTTTTATTGGATTTTAATCGATTCAAATGATGCAGCTCGGTGTCCCTCCGTGCTTCAGACATTTGTATGTCCTTATCATCAGCCTATTCGGATCATTAAAACAATAGTTTCAACGGAAAACTTCTCTGCATTTCAACAAAAAAATGTTCCGCTGAAATAATTTGTGAAGTGGCAAATGTTAGTCAGTGATACGCGACGCTGTTTAAAAAATATCGACGGCGGTAGCGGTACACACCTCTATCCCTATCCCTAGTAAAGTGTACGCCTCATGATTGCTTTAAACATTTTATTTTTGATGAATTGGGTGGAATTTTCAGTTTTACAACACTTCTAGAACTGCGGCCCCGGCGTGGCCTGCAGTGTTGAGATTGACAATCAATGAAACTTTTATCATTTTCCATCCGCCATAACACATGTTTGTCTTAGGACCCCCTGGGAACTACAAAAAGGGCATCCATGAATTGCGTACCGCCTATAGGAAAGGAGGATGGTTGCTCGAAGTGTGACAATCCATACAAAAATTTCAAATGATTCATACACATACAAAAAGTGTGACGCGGGTGGTTGATGATGGGATATTTTTTACGTAATGGGTCTTTCCAAAGGTTCTACGAGGGGTTCATATACTCCAGATTGAGAACCTCTGTACTAATACATTTTCAGTAGTTTAAACAATGCTTAGAACTGTGTCCATTAGTTTTCGGAAGTGACTACAACCTTTCCGTTCATTTTGGTGTAAAGAGGAAAGCAAAACCGCTGACGAGGATGTGGTTTTCCCCAAATGGTCTGCCCGCATTTCTATATTTTTATACAATGCTGACGTACATATCCACGTCGTCATATGTACAATGCGAGATGAAATGTGTCTTATGAAGTTTTTTTGCGTTATTTTCCCCGGTTTTCTAATATGAACCGATTGTTTGATTGCAAAGGAAAATGATGTGAACATGCTTTGCGGTTGAAAATTTGGACATAATTGTTCACTTTTTCAAGTAAGCTCACTTTTCACAAAATAAGTAAACTACGCTAAGAATAAAGACTGTCATAATCTCGATGAATAAAGTGATTCGTTTGAAGATGCGCCTGCAAAAAAAAATCAATCGCGTGTGAAATACTTTCCCTATCCACCGTAGAGGCGATGAGGATTTCCATCGTTTGATCCGGATACAAATATGTGAACATTGTGCGAATGAGGAAACACATTCGCCTCAGGAAGCCGATAAGACGCATCCGAAGGTGGAAAGGGGTTGCTACTGACTGGAATCCTCTGTGGTATTTTTTTTCCTACTTCACAGCCTCTATACAAGAAACACCGTGCGATATGGGAGTCGTGCTTATTATTCATAAAATTTGCATAAAAATATATGTGTGAGATGGGGATAAGAATGATAATTAATGATGCTGTATGTGTCGTGTTTTGTCGTCTGCGTCGTCGTGGCAATGTGAACATCTCTCGGTCCTTATGGTTGGTAATTTTTGGTAAACGACGTCGTCGTCTGTATCACGACTTGGCGGTGGCAGTCGCGGGAGCGATATTGAATGATTTGGGACTTGAAAGCAGCAACACGAGCGAGGGAAAAACGCGTGTATGATTATGTGATAATGGCAAGTGGGTGACATTATTCACTGTCGACTGTCTGTCTTTGCACACATGTCAAACCGACTGGGTGGAGAGGGGATTATGGCGATATTAGGAAGGTTTTATCACGTGGGGAATCGAATGTCAGCTTGGATGAGTGAACAAATGACTGTGCCAAGGGAGCGTATTAAATTTAGTCGAGATGACTGATAATGTTGTCTTAGGTCTTTAGTAAAAATCGTTAAAGGATATTTTTAGCTTACGTCATATAGTGAACTTACACACTTAAATTATTTTGCCGACCTCACCCAAATTTTTGCCGAGATTCCAACAGCCGAGATCTCGGTATTTTTTTTACCAAAATTCGGCAATTCTGTTACCGAAATTTCGTCATAATTTTACCGAAATTCGGCAAAGTTTACTAATTCACAAGGCAAAAAACTTCCAGTTAATGTTCACAGAGCAAGTAAGGAAACAGTTTATTGGGATCGTATATGAAATAAATTGCAAAACTAGAAAAGAAAAACAGATCAACCTTTTCTATCTTCAAATGATTTCAAGATTTTATTCCACTCCTAACTTATATTCATGAGCTTCACATTACCCGAGAAAAAAAAGTAAAATCATCACGAAGGATAATCTCCGTAAGCGTAAACTTTCACCTTTTATTCCCCACATCATCACCATCTCGTGATGCACGCCGCCTGCTCTCACCATCGCCGTCATCACATCAACCAGCATTCACCTATTAACAGACTGCTGACTGTTGCTTGCCAGCCAACAGTACAAGCAATAGTAGGTACTTTTCTCATATCCTGAAAGTTGATCCTCGTAACCTACCTCCCAATCCCGAGCCCGGCCGATGCACCTTCTCTGGCGGCACCCCGACCGCAGCGATGAATCTGGCCCTGGCAGCAGTGTTTAAATAAGGAAACGTTTCTTTCCATGCATGCAACACTCATCT
>NW_026942472.1:0-24589 GCF_024139115.2 Armigeres subalbatus
TATTCCATGACAAGTGCTAACCAAAAAAATTATACGTTGGAAAATAGACCTCAGTGAATTTGACTTCGAAACAATTTATAAACCTGGACGAGAGAACGTCGTAAAGCAGACGCCCTTTCTGGCGAATTAAGACAGACCGACCTCAACGCCAACAAATCAGAGTAATACTAGAGGACGAATACTTGACGAAAACAACAGTGACGGAGAGACTGTACACTCCAGCAGATACTTGAAGACGACCATTACATTTGGACGACAGAGAAACCGATCAACATGTTTAGGAATTATTTAACCGATATTCAAACTCCATCTACAAGAACTCGACTTTCACGAACAGATTTTTTCCCCAAATACTACAGATCTACAATCTCAAGACCAGACTTCCAACGAAGAAAACATTGTCGAAATTCTCATAAAGAAAAAACTTCAACCTAAACGGAACTAATTGCACGTACTGTCCCATACCATTAACCTGATCATCATCCAAGCAAAACATACTGAAACATTTCTTTCTCACAGCAAAATTTTCAAGATCTATATTTCACAGGTACTCTTACAAGATGTTAGACTCCCTGGAGGAGCAGGACGAAATTGTGCGGAAAGTCCACGAGTACGCAAAGTACAAGTAGAGGAACAAAAAGAAAAATAAACAACAAACTCTTTTGAAACCACTTCTTTCCGAAATCTGACAAAAAGCTCGTACTATCACATTAGCAACTGTCCTATCTGGTAAGAAATGCAAGGGATGACAGAAAGCCCCTCGCAAAATTAATTCACAAAGAACTAACAACACGATTCGACCATTTTAAAAAATACATATCGACATATATTTTTCTATAAAAGGCAAAAAATGTTAATAGTAGTGGACGCTTTTCAAAATTCGTAAATGTGGATCGCCTGGAAACTAGAATAATTTATTGATCTGAAAAGGGCAATCACAGAGACATATTCAAGTTTTCGGTAGACCAGATGTTATAGTTTGCGATCAAGAACCTGGTTTTACTTCTATCGACTTCATATTTCTTACAAGACTGAAATATAGAGATACACCACGCAAGTTGCAGTAACTCTGAACGGAATAGTGGAGCGTTTTCACCCACGTTAATAGAACTTTTTCGACATTAAACCACAGACACAAAGATTTGGAACCATTACATGACAGAATGAATATTTTGCAGACATCTATAATAATGCAGTCCATTCAGCTACAGGCACAAAACCAAGACAAGCATTCTTTAATCAACAAAACCAGACTAACGCTGACGATATTTTTCAAAAACTACAAGAAGACACAATCAGCTATTTCGGTAATGATGGAAAAAAAAGGAAAGACAAGTAGAGGAAGAAAATAAAGGAAAATCATTACCAGAACAGTTGGTAAACGGCAAAGACGTATACATCAAGGTTACACAACGTACTGTCACAAAAGACAGTTAACCTTTTAACACCTTGCACGAGTGCAAGAAAAATAACGACCTCACTTATAAAGATTCCATTTGGAATAAAAATTCACAAAAAACGAATTAAGAGATAAATTTTCTTGAACCTCCTTTCAGACTTATACCACTGACTACAGCGACGACCTTCTACGATGTATCAACAAGAAATGGACCATTGATAACTGAATTAGACACTGCCAGAATACGAGAAGGCTACAGAGAGATCAACCAAAGTTGATTTGTATCAATATCAGCAAAACATCGAATACAGTGAGAATCTTAAGTTACCAAACTTAATATCACAGACCACTTAGAACAAACTTTTCAATTCAAGATTGTGGGAAGGCATATGAGAAAATGAATAGTTTTTACTCTAGAAGACACAAAAAGAGGACTTGCAAACGCTCTAGGAAAAGTAGTTAAATTCGCAGCTTGGTAAACCGGATCAGGACGATTTAGATTTAATCAACCAAAAACTTGGAAATTCAGAATCAAGTCAAGTCATCAACAAAATTATAGGAAAACCAAAGGAAACAAATCAGAATAAATAACTTGCTTCAAACGTCAGTTACATGTCAAGGTTTCCAAAACACTCAAGGTCAATTTCTAATCAAAATAGATGAAGATAATTCAAGAGTTAGTAGAGATTTAGAACAGATCAAACCTTATTTTTAAATCTAGATATTTTGATTTAGACAATAGAAGACCCTGAGGAACAGTTGGGTTTTTTTCGAAATCCAAATCACTTCAATGCAAGTTATTCTTAGTCCAAAAGATAAAGAGTAGTATTTGGAAGTTCTTAGTGAAATCAACAAATCAACATGAAATTCGAAAGACGAAAATGAAGCAGCTTGTTTTATCGATCGCTCCTTTACAAAACAAATTATGTAACGCGAATCATCAAAAATTTCTATTACCTATAGAAGTAGTATGACTGATGCAATTGGGAACCCATCAACACAAACGGAACAATGAACGATACAAAACATCCGCCATGTGGCCTATCATCAACACACACATTTTACGAGCAGAAGTGAAAAGTGTTTCATCTGTGACAATACTAATCCAGGTAAACGACGATTGCGTATTTAACATCAAGCCTTAATTTCAAACGCCACCAAAAACCAAAAGAGAGAATCGTCAGATAATGGTATAAATCAGAAATTACTGATTTCATTATCAAACGTTACAAATTAACACTCAGCAATTCCCCAATCACTGCCTTGCCAGTTCTGGATGCTAAAGGTGATGCGTACGCTTTCACCGAGACTCCCTGGTTAAAAGGCAGACAAGGCAACATCCAATCAAGTGTCTGGTTCTTTTCTTTTAACGCTCTGCGGTTGGCCTGTAATCCCAATACCAGCAAAAGAAAGCCAGAGGTGGAAAAGGACTATTAGTTTTATGTGACAAATTCAAAGCACGACAAACATTGTTGGCCTAAATACTCGATACCTGCTGGAAAGCAGGTTTTGCGGGTTGCTGTGAGTTTTGAAGTTCGCAATACATTCTTTATATTCTGTGTCCTTTATATTCCACTGATCATCGTACACAAGAGATTCAAATTTAATTGATCAGCACATCAATTCGCTCAATTGTATCATCGACCAAAATGGAGCATTAGAGACAGCTCATTGATAATTATGATTACAATCTACCTAAATATCAAATGGAAAAACCGATAACCCTAAACTACTTCTATCCTGATGCTACACAATCTTCCATCAGCTCGACAGAAGTTGAAGCCTTCAACATGGTTATAATTTCGGCGCGTATGTCTCAGTTGAACTTCGTTCAAAAACAATAATGGTCGGATGCTTGATCTTTTGTTTGCTAGCTTCGAGGGAGATGTACATTTTTCACTGATCGAAGCACCTTCTCCTCTAGTGAACTGTCCATTCACCATCCCTCCCTCTGTTAATAATAGACATAAGCGGGCTTTCGCATTGTTCAGCCTTCGATCCAGCGAAGCAGTTCAATACGATTTTAAGAATGGCGATTATACAAAACGAATGAATTTCTCACCGGCATTAATTGGAATACAATTTCATCAATCAGAATCTTAATTCGTCAGTGCGAGCTAACTTTCTAACATTGTTTTGTAGGCGCAATTGATCAATTCATTCCAAAAACGATTAAGCAACCCTCCGCAAAATCCAACCATGGGGAAATAACTCTCTAAGGCGTCTGAAAAGTCGTAAACGGTCTGCCCTTGCAGTAGATTTTCAAAGTTTAAAACTCACCAGTATAAGCTTCACTATAGCTTATTGAATCGGTCGCTACAAACGGCCGAACAAAAAGCTTTACTCCTCTTACCAACGAAAATACAACTGAAATTACGTCACAACCTCTAAAGGGCTCCGGAACTTCGTCAACCAACAACGGAAGGAATCTGGTCTCCCTACTACCATGACTAAGGGGTAACACTGAATGCTCATCAACTGAAGACATTTCGTAACTCCTGTTTCAACAGCAATTCTCGGGTGTATTTACTAAAGAGTCCTTGGATTTACTTCAAATCACTGAAGCTGGCTAGGGCAACGTCCCCTGTTCGTCCTCCAGCGGAAATCACCCAATCGTCGATACAGACACAGTAGCAAAAATCTTGTTCTTATTTTAAAAGCCTCATCTAGGCTGTGGTCCGGGATGGCATACACCCGCCACTTTCGTCCTGGAAAAATGTTCCAGTAGTCTTTCCGTCCCTCTGACTAGTCTCTTCAATACTTCACTTCAAGTTGGACTTTTTCCCTGAGCATTGGAAAAAATCCTCACATTTTTTCCTGTTTTTAAAAAGGTAATAAGCGTGAAGTTAGTAACTACCGCGTGAATAGCTACTTTATGTGCCACCTCAAAATTATTTGAACAAGTGAAGCCATAAATTTCTGCTCCACAACTGTAAAGATTTTTATCTCTGAGCATCAACATTGGTTTTATGCCGAGGCGTTCAACAAATAACACATGAATCTGACAATTTACACATCTTTCATCGCGCAATCTCTTCAGAAAAAGATGTCAAGTAGATGCAATTTACATAATTGACTTTTTCGGAAAATTCTGATAAAAATTAATCACCCAGGATTTACAGTTGCTAAGTTTGAACGCCTTCAGGATTTTCTGGATCTTTTCTGTGCTGGCTTCAATCATTGTTACCTAACACAGCCGTGAAATAGCCATCAAACTAGGAGATACGCATTTCACCAAATATTTTGACGTTGCTCTCAGGTGTGTACCAGCAAGAAGTAGTCACATGGGGCCATTGATATTCCTAGTTTACCTCAACGATGTGAATTTAATACTTGATTCATTCAAGCTTTCGTTTGCCGACGATTTTAAATGCTGTACCTGGATTATCAACGATACTCAAGATGCACTTCCTTCCTACAAAAGTCAACTGGATACGTTTTCGTTAAATGGTGCGAGATAAATCGCCTTGGCCCTCAATGCTGAAAAAATGCTCTGATAATTTCCTTTTCCCTGTAAACACTCTTTTGATCGACTTTGGTTAGGTAAAATTGGACCCACAATTATTAGAAGAGAATCTGTTTGTTAAAGATCTGGGGGTTTATTAGGACACTTAAATGTAACCTTCATAGGATCACATCGACTTCATTACCTCAAAAGCGTCTAAAAACACTTGGATTTATTTTTTCAGCATAGCAAAACGCTGATAATATTCAATGTCTTAAATCATTAGGGTTATGCACTTCAATTCGTCCATAGCGCTAGCATTTCGTCCATATCAAATTCTAAATCCACTAAATACTCGCGAATCGTAACCTAAAATAATGAACTAATCATCTGGCGAAATAGAAAAAAGTGTCAACACACTACGATCTGAAAATTCATTTAAATTACATTCCGGTGTTACTTACTTGAAATAGGAAGTTAAATTTAACTTTGCGGCTGTGACTTTTGCATAATTTTTCTACGTTATCCGTGCGACGAAGGAAAATCCAGTTCGTTCACTGCTGTAGAAGACGCACCCAACACCGTCACCAAAGTCCACGTAATTCACTTGATTTTCACTGCACTTTTTCTTCACATAAATTTCTCACTGCGCACTAAACTAAAGCAACAAGGTTTATTGCTCAAGTCATTAATAATTGCAAAAATAACCGCCAGAAGGCGTTTAAATGATCTGTTTTTTCAAACTTTGGAGCGTTTGAAATTTATTTTCTTCGTCGCCTTGTTTAGTAGTCGAAAAACGCGCGTTGCCAAACTTTGGCGGTTTGAATCTGGAAATAATCTTATGTCACACATCTGATAATACATCACGCAGTCAATAAAAGTTGGTTTTTCAATTATTTTTCACTAGCGTAATAAAGAAAAGTCTTCCAAATAAATATTTTCATATACACACTCGTCATTCACACTAAAAATTTTCCACTATTCCAAAAAGTTTGGAAACAGTGAGAAATAATTTCACGCTAACAGAAATCTGTTGGCAGCACTACCCACGTACATGTTAAGCTCATGTGTGCTAGTTGTTTGACAAGACTGAGTGCATTTAACTGAATGGCAGCACAAATCGAAACCATTTTATGCGGTCGAAATGGGATTGCAATAGGTGGAATTTTTGGTTAACTGGAACCGGAAAATAAACTTCTTTAAGCTTGACTTTCAAAATTGACCGAAATGATAGTTATTCTGCATAAAGTCACAGATAAATCGTCCAGTTATCCAAGAAATGGCTTGGAGCTCAGGAACAAAGATTTGCAGTCCCTGTTTTAAGTATGGTTTTACATGCTCATCGTGGGTACAGAGGAATAATACGTAGATGATCAATTTTCCCGGTTTCAAATATGGTACATGCTCTCTCAGGTGGCTACAAAGAACAGAATGCGTTCACTGCATTTGTTCTGAGTCATCCAAGAAATCCCTGAGTATAGGCCTTTCGATCCTACACGCGTAATCTGAAGACTCCAATTCCTTCCTGTTTCAAATATGGTACATGCTCTCTGTAGTACAAAGAACAGAATGCGTTCACTGCGCATATGTTCTTGGCTCATCCAAGAAATCCATGGAGTAAGACCTTCCGATCTACACGCATAACTGAAGATCAATTTTCCGGTTTCAAAATATGGTACATGCTCTCCTGTAGTACAAAAGAACAGAATACGTTCACTCGCCTATGTTCTTGGTCATCCAAGAAATCCTTTCTGGAGTAAGGCCTTTCGATCTACTAGACGCGTAACTGAAGCATCAATTTTCCTGTTTCAAATATGGTACAGGCTGCTTCTCTGTAGTACAAAAGAAGCCAGAATGCGTTCATCTGCATATGTTCTTGGTCATCCAAGAAACTCCCTGGAGTAAGGCCTTCCGGATCTACCACGCGTAACTGGAAGATCAATTTTCCGGTTTCAAATATGGTACATGCTCTCTGTAGTACAAAGCAACAGAATGCGTTCCAGCATATGTTCTTGGTCATCCAAGAAATCCCTGGAGTAAGGCCTTCGATCTGCTAGTCACGCGTAACTGAAGATCAATTTTCCTGTTTCAAATATGGTACATGCTCTCTGTAGTACAAAGAACAGAATGCGTTCACTTGCATATGTTCTTGGTCATCCAAGAAATCCATGGAGTAAGACCTTCCGATCTACACGCATAACTGAAGACTCAATCTTTCCGGTTTCAAATACAAGGTACATGCTCTTCCTGTAGTACAAAGAATCAGAATGCGTTTCACTGCCTATGTTCTTGGTCATCCAAGAAACTCTCCTCGAGTAAGGCCTTCCTTTCCGATCTACACTGCGTAACTGAAGATCAATTTTCCTGTTTCAAATATGAATTACATGCTCTCTGTGAGTACAAAGAATCAGAATGCGTTCACTTCCATATGTTCTTGGTCATCCAAGGGAAATCCCTGGAGTAGAGGCCTTTCGATTCTTATTAACGCGGCGTAACTGAAGATCAATTTTCCTGTTTGCAAATATGGTACATTGCTCTCTGTAGTACAAAGAACAGAATGCGTTCACTGCATATGTTCTTTGGGTCATCCAAGAAATCCCTCGGAGTAAGGCCTTCTGATCTACATCATGCGTAACTGAAGACTCAATTTTTCCGGTTTCAAATATGGTACATGTACTCTTCTGTAGTACAAAGAACAGAATGCGTTCACAGCATGTATGTGTTCTTGGTCATCCAAGAAATCCCTGGAGTATAGGCCTTTCTAGATCTACACGCGTAACTGAAGATCAATTTTCCTGTTTCAAATAATTGGTACATGCTCTCTCTGTAGTACAAAGAACAGAATGCACCACTTCACATGTTCTTGGTCATCCAAGAAATCCCTGGAGGAGAGGCCTTTCTTGATTTACATCATGTAACTGAAGATCAATTTTCCTGTTTCAAATATGGTACATGCTCTCTGTAGCATACAAAAAGGAACAGGAATGCGTTCACTGCATATGTTCTTGGTCATCCCAAGGGAAATCCTGGAGTAAGGCCTTTTGATCTACACGCGTAACTGAAGATCAATTTTCCTGTTTCAAATATGATACATGCTCTCTGTAGTACAAAGAACAGAATGCGTTCACTGCATATGTTCTTGGTCATCCAAGAAATCCCTGGAGTAAGGCCTTTCGATCTACACGCGTAACTGAAGATCAATTTTCCTGTTTCAAATATGGTACATGCTCTCTGTAGTACAAAGAACAGAATGCGTTCACTGCATATGTTCTTGGTCATCCAAGAAATCCCGTTACGGCGGCCACCGAGATCTACACGCGTAACTGAAGATCAATTTTCCTGTTTCAAATATGGTACATGCTCTCTGTAGTACAAAGAACAGAATGCGTTCACAGCATATGTTCTTGGTCATCCAAGAAATCCCTAGAGTAAGGCCTTTCGATCTACACGCGTAACTGAAGATCAATTTTCCTGTTTCAAATATGGTACATGCTCTCTGTAGTACAAAGAACAGAATGCGTTCACTGCATTTGTTCTTGGTCATCCAAGAAATCCCTGGAGTTAGGCCTTCGATCCACACGCATAACTGAAGATCAATTTTCCTGTTTCAAATATGGTACATGCTCTCTGTAGTACAAAGAACAGAATGCGTTCACTGCATATGTTCTTGGTCATCCAAGAAATCCCTGGAGTAAGGCCTTTCGATCTACACGCGTAACTGAAGATCAATTTTCCGGTTTCAAATATGGTACATGCTCTCTGCAGTACAAAGAACAGAATGCGTTCACTGCATATGTTCTTGGTCATCCAAGAAATCCCTGGAGTAAGGCCTTCCGATCTACACGCGTAACTGAAGATCAATTTTCCGGTTTCAAATATGGTACATGCTCTCTGTAGTACAAAGAACAGAATGCGTTCACAGCATATGTTCTTGGTCATCCAAGAAATCCCTGGAGTAAAGCCTTTCGATCTACACGCGTAACTGAAGATCAATTTTCCGGTTTCAAATATTGTACATGCTCTCTGTAGTACAAAGAACAAAATGCGTTCACTGCATATGTTCTTGGTCATCCAAGAAATCCCTGGAGTAAGGCCTTTCGATCCGCACGCGTAACTGAAGATCAATTTTCCTGTTTCAAATATGGTACATGCTCTCTGTAGTACAAAGAACAGAATGCGTTCACTGCATATGTTCTTGGTCATCCAAGAAATCCCTGGAGTAAGGCCTTTCGATCTACACGCGTAACTGAAGATCAATTTTCCGGTTTCAAATATGGTACATGCTCTCTGCAGTACAAAGAACAGAATGCGTTCACTGCATATGATCTTGTCCATCCAAGAAATCCCTGGAGTAAGGCCTTTCGATCTACACGCGTAACTGAAGATCAATTTTCCGGTTTCAAATATGATACATGCTCTCTGTAGTACAAAGAACAGAATGCGTTCACTGCATATGTTCTTGGTCAACCAAGGAATCCCTGGATCTACACGCGTAACTGAAGTTCAATTCTCCGGTTTCAAATATGGTACATGCTCTCTGTAGTACAAAGAACAGAATGCGTTCATTGCATATGTTTTTGGTCAACCAAGAAATCCCTGGAGTAAGACCTTTCGATCTACACGCGTAACTAAAAATCAATTTTCCGGTTTCAAATCTGTACATGCTCTCTGTAGTACAAAGACCAGAATGCATTCACTAGATCAGATCATTGGTTACGCGTGTAGACCTGAAGGCCTCACTTCAGGGATTTTGTGGATAACCGTGAAGATCTTCCATACGCAGATTCTATCATATGTACCACAATGGGTATGTTGCAATTCCAAAACAGGCCTGTAGATCATTGGTTACGCGTGTAGATCTGAAGGCCTTCACTTCCGGTATTTCTTTGATAACCGCGAACGTCTTCCATACGCAGATTCGGTTAAATGTACTACAATGGGTACATTACATTAACAAAACAGGCCTGTAGATCATTGGTTACGCGTGTAGACCTGAAGGCCTTCACTTCATGGATTTCTTGGATAACGGTGAAGATCTTCCATACGCAGATTTTGTTATATGTATTACAATGGGTACATTACATTTACAAAGCAGGCCTGTAGATCATTGGTTACGCGTGTAAACCTAAAGGCCATCACTTCAGGGATTTCTTGGATAACCGTTAAGATCTTCCATACGCAGATTCTATCATATGTACCACAATGGATAATACATATACAAAACAGGCCTGTAGATCATTGGTTACGCGTGAAGACCTGAAGACCTACACTTCAGGGATTTATTTGATAACCGCGAACGTCTTCCATACGCAGATTCGGTTAAATGTACTACAATGGGTACATTACATTAACAAAACAGGCCTGTAGATCATTGGTTACGCGTGTAGACCTGAAGGCTTTCACTTCATGGATTTCTTGAATAACGGAGAAGATCTTCCATACGCAGATTCTATCATATGTACCACAATGGGTATATTACATTTACAAAACAGGCCTGTAGATCATTGGTTACGCGCGTAGATCTGGAGACCTCCTCTTCAGGTATTTCTTGGATATCCGCGAACGTCTTCGATACGCAGATTCGGTTAAATGTACTACAATGGGTACATTACATTAACAAAACAGGCCTGTAGATCATTGGTTACGCGTGTAGATCTGAAGGCCTCCACTTCAGGTTTTTTTTTTGATAACCGTGAAGATCTTCCATACGCAGATTATATCATAGGTACCACCATGGGTATATTGCATTTACAAAACAGGTCTGTAGATCATTGGTTACGCGTGTAGATCTGAAGGCCTTCACTTCCGGTATTTCTTGAATAACCGCGAACGTCTTCCATACGCAGATTTTGGTATATGTACTACAATGGCTACATTACATTTACAAAGCAGGCCTGTACATCATTGGTTACGCGTGTAAACCTAAAGGCCTTCACTTCAGGGATTTCTGGGATAACCGTGAGATCTTCCATACGCAGATTCTATCATATGTACCACAATGGGAATATTACATTTACAAAACAGGCCTGTAGATCATTGGTTACGCGCGTAGATCTGGAGACCTCCTCTTCAGGAATTTCTTGGATATCCGCGAACGTCTTCGATATGCAGATTCGGTTAAATGTACTACAATGGGTACATTACATTAACAAAACAGGCCTGTAGATCATTGGTTACGCGCGTAGATCTGAAGGCCTTCACTTCAGGTTTTTTTTTGGATAACCGTGAAGTTCTTCCATACGCAGATTCTGTTATATGTACCTCAATGGGTTAATTACATTAACAAAACAGGCCGGTAGATCATTAGTTACGCGTGTAGACCTGAAGGCCTTCACTTCAGGGATTTCTTGGATAACCGTGAAGATCTTCCATACGCAGATTCTATCATATGTACCACAATGCATATATTACATTTCCAAAACAGGCCTGTAGATCATTGGTTACGCGTGTAGACCTGAAGGCCTTCACTTCAGGGATTTCTTGGATAACTGTGAAGATCTTCCATACGCAGATTCTGTTATATGTACCAGAATGGGTATATTACATTTACAAAACAGGCCTGTAGATCATTGGATACGCGTGTAGATCTGAAGACCTCCACTTCAGGTATTTCTTGGATAACCGCGTACGTCTTCCATACGCAGATTCTGTTATATGTACCACAATGGGTACATTACATTAACAAAATGGGCCTGTAGATCATTGGTTACGCGTGTAGATCTGAGAGCTTTCACTTCCGGTATTTCTTGGATAACCGTGAAGATCTTCCATACGCAGATTATATCATAGGTACCACCATGGGTATATTGCATTTACAAAACAGGTCTGTAGATCATTGGTTACGCGTGTAGATCTGAAGGCTTTCACTTCCGGTATTTCTTGGATAACCGCAAACGTCTTCCATACGCAGATTCTGTTATATGTACTACAATGGGTACATGACATTTACAAAACAGGCCTGTAGATCATTGGTTACGCGTGTAGATCTGGAGGCCTTCACTTCCGGTATTTCTTGGATAACTGCGAACGTCTTCCATACGCAGATTCTGTTATATATACTACAAAGGGAACATTACATTTACAAAATAGGCCTGTAGATCATTGATTACGTGTGTAGATCTGAAGGCCTTCACTTCAGGGATTTCTTAGATAAACGTGGAGATCTTCCATACGCAGATTCTATCATATGCCCAAGTAGCACACTTGTCATATATCAGTCGCTGTGACTCATATGAGACTAAATCCAGTCACATTGGAGTTGCTGCAACCAAATCGATCTGAACTGTGCTACTAGGGTGTACCACAATGGGTATATTACATTTACAAAACAGGCCTGCAAATCATTGGTTACGCGTGTAGATCTGAAGACCTCCACTTCAGGTATTTCTTGGATAGCCGCGAACATCCTCCGTACACATATTCTATTCAATGTTTCACAATGTACACATATCATATTCAAAACAGGCCAATAATAATTGAATTTATGTTATTTTTATTTAACATGGTATGATACCGCATAAAAAACTAATTTGGTGTACTTGTAGAAATCGCACACCAATACCAACAGATTTATTTGACAGCAATCCATCGAGTTTCAGACTGGACGAATGAAAATTCTCATGGACGTAAACAGATTTTCATAAGACAAATTTGAAAAATTTTAAGGGTATTTTTGATTGCCGATTCTCAATAAACTATGATTTGTTCAATGCGCTTATAGTACACAATGAAAACTAGGAACTCTAAAATACGTGTTACATACAACTTAGTTAGAGTAAGTAGTTGGGCTGGCGTATAAATTAGATTTGAAAACCAAGCACTACCTACTACGACGGGAATTAGCTCACTACCCTATACTGCGCGTTGGTCAGGTCATTATTAGAATATTCATCTATTGTCTGGGCTCCTTTCTACCGAAACAGCGTAATGCAAATTGGAGCAGTACAGCGCAGCTTCATCCATTTTGCCCTGCGCCGTCTTCCTGACCCAAATAATTTACCTAGCTTTGAAGCACGCTGTCAGCTTATTAGTTTAGATCTGCTTAGTGATCGTCGAGACGTTTTAAAAGCCCTTTTCATTTCGGATCTATTACAATCAAGAATTGATTGCCCGGTTTTGGTCTTGCAGTTGAACCTTAATATCCCCTTTCGGCAACTTCGATCAACTCCCTTTATTTACTTAAGGGCTGCACGAACGAATTATGCAAAAAATGCACCTTTCGCTAGTACGTATGTGTCGTATATTCAATTCCTGCTCGAGGATATATGACTTTCACCTTTCCCGCAGTACCCTCCGAAAACAGTTTGCTTTACAACTCTCTGCTTCCCACAACGCACACCAGAATAGGTAGTTTAACCAGGACAGCATTTGAATGTAAAGTTATTGATAAGTTATATGTAAGAAAACTATGTATGTATCATTTGGAAACTATGTATTTCTGTTGATATTAAAAGATGAGGAGGTTTTGCGCCCATTTGAGAAAGACCACAAGAGCAGTTCTACTCAAATGGGCTTTTCCCTGCTCCAAATAAAGAATAAAGAATAAAGAACATACTCACTAACCGGAAAGCCAAATGTTCAACATACAATCAACCGGAGCAACCAATCATCAAAGAAATCAGCCTGGGAACCATACTGATCGACACAGACACAACAATATACATAGAAGATTCATGCGGTGATTCACGTCTAGTATCAACACCAACAATCATCGAAACAGGTAACTGCACAGTTACAGTGCAGAACTTCACATTTAAAAGCAACCCCAAACCTAGCGACCAACAAGAATTTTTACACCAATTTTTGGAAAAGAGATGTTATTAACCAAGCTAAAATACGGACGTAAAGAACTGCATCTGATGAATCTCAACAGTTTGGAAGAGATCAGAAGGCTTAAATTTCACATAATTAGCTCACAGACAATTGGAGGAGTGCTCATTGTCCTCCTCGTTTCGATAACCCTAATCATTTTCTGCATTCGCAGATACAGAAGTCAACCTTGTACCAAAGATGAGGATACAACCACTTTTACACATATCTCGTAGCAATTCAGGTTCGGCGAACGGAAAATTAACAGACAAAACGGTTAATCAACAAAGGACAACCCATCTAGTTTGGCCAACTCTATTCTTTCCGGCCAAATTCACATTCACCGATGACTCTTTTGAGGTCAACCGAGGACGCCTGACACTTAGGGGGGAGACGTTATGTCGGTTCCGGTCACCATCCAACGCCAACACATTCACCTGGCCATAGCAACAGCGAACACCCAGAACCAGCCCATAGCAAGCGCGGAGCCGTAAACGATGAGCCACGCAAAATTCCACAAGCCGTGGGAACAAAGGTTGCATCGGAATCACGCCACCCGGAGGATTGCGGAATCAGCAGATTTAATTAATAAAAGTGATCGATAAACGAGTGACAAGTTCAGTTTTTAGTGTGACATTGTAGAATTCAGTTTAATTTAGTGAATAAATTATTTTTTTATAAAGTCTCGGCGAATTAACGCTTAGCTTATATATATATATATATATATATATATATATATATATATATATATATATATATATATATATATATATATATATATATATATATATAAAATATATATATAAAATATATATATACAATACATATACACAAATATACAAATACACATATACATATACACAAATATACAAATACACATTTACATACATACTGTTCCAACGGAGCAGACCCAAAAACGGGGGAGACAGTCTCCAGGGGATGAGCTCCCTGGGGGCCGCTCGAAAACATGGAAGGTTACTACCCCGAACAAGGGTAGTGGGGCTGGGAAGCTGAACCCCGGCCAGGAACCTCCAAAACCGTGGAAGGAACGACCTGGAAAGGTCCGTCCACCCAGGAAAGACGATAGTAAGGGGATACGGCAGGCTGAGAGCTCTCAGCCGCACCAGACCAGGGAAATAGAGAGCGATGACGCCTCCTGGACCTTGGTCAAGAACAAGAGGAAACCGAAGACGTCAAGGGCCGAAAAGAAGGCCCAGGCGAATAAGGGTAGCAAGAAGTCTAGGGTAGGCGCCAATCGCTCCAGGGGTGATGCCCTAGTAATCAAGACGGACGAGGTTAAGTACTCGGACGTCTTGAAGGCGATGAGGAGTGACGTCAAGCTCGGTGAACTCGGCGCCGACGTACGTCGAATAAGACGTACCCGAATGGGCGAGATGATCCTCGAGTTGATGCGGGGCGTCTCACAAAAGGGCGCCACCTACAAGAAGTTGGCGGAGGAAATTCTAGGTGAGACGGTCAAGGTGAGGGCACTCACGACGGAGGTGAATCTAAGTGTTAAAGATCTGGACGAGATCACCGAAGTCGAAGAGCTCGTCACGGCACTGCGGCGACAGTGTGAAGTGGAGACGCCCACCGCTACACGAAAGGTCCGGCAGGGACGCAGGTAGCATTGGTTCGGCTATCTGCAGCGGACGCCTCCAAGGTAGTCAAGTTAGGGAGCGTCAAGGTGGGATGGTCGGTGTGCCCTGTGGGCATATAGGAGCAACCCGAAGTTTGCTTCAAGTGCCTGGAACCGGGACAAGCAATTGGACTGCAAGGGACATAAGGCACAATGCTGCACGAACCCTCCCAATTGTTTGATTTGTTCCAGCAAAGCTGTGAACAGCAAGCACCCCATGGGGGGTTCGAAGTGCCTGGCGTTTAAGCGTGCTGCAAAATCCCAGTGCAGGTAACGCTGGCTTGCTCGGCCCCGCCCGAGTGTTTGGTGTGCGCAGGTTTAGAGAAAACGGCGGAACACGTGTTGTTCGCGTGCCACGTTTTCGCGCAATGCGTGACCACATGCTTGCCATACGTGGTCTGAACACTACCCCGGACAACCTAGTTCGGAGGATGTGTAAAGATAAAGTTGGCTGAAACGCCGTTTTATCGGCTATCGTCCAAATCGTCTCGGAGCTACACAGAAGGTGGCGCGAGGACTCAAGGATGGCTAGTTCACGCGCAATTAAGAGGTGGTCCGAGGGAATGAAGTCGGCTTCATGGGTCATACCGGTGGTCATGCTCTGTGGTCGAACTAGATCCTTTTATCGAACAAGTGGCCGCGCGAAGAACAACATGGTATCGTCGCTTTCGCGGCGTTGGTCAACCGGGCGGGTTCCGAGTCCGAGGATGGAAAGGGGTTCTCGTCAAGGCTGGGGTAGGCGTAGGCACCGCGTCGGCAAGTCCCTCTGTGTGTTGACGAACATACCCTATCGCAGAGAGGTCAATTTGGGGTGCACGCGGCATCATAATTCTTGATACCAGTCGTGCAGAGGGAAGCAGGCGTGAAGTCAACCCTTCCCACCTTCCGAGGACATAGGGCGTGGTAAGGCCATCTGGAAAGCCGGCAATGCGCTGGCACGATACCATGGTGTTCTTCTAAAAAAGCGAGTCATGATGTTCTATGCAGCAAGGACACGCAGCTAACCTCAAGGGTGCGTTGTGCACTGCCCCCCCTTTGAAGCATTACTTTCTGGTTGTACCGAAGGGACTATGGGCTTGGCGGCAATGGAAACGGTTTTTTTTTTCTTTTTTTTTTTTACAAGGGAGAATGCATTTACACACTAACCCAGTACACGTGCATTGTAGTTGCCAAACTACCACACGGAAGTGTACTGGAGTGTCGGACTCGACCATACCGGTAATACCGACTAAACTCCCTTGGGCTCCACCATCGTTTCCCCCAGGAACTACCTCGCAGTACTACTTCTGGGGGACGGCAGTACTAAGCGTACTCGCTCATTATCGCTCACACAGGCACTCGTCCCACGCGAGACTGACTTGGGTGCTCGCACACCATTCACTCCATTTGAGTCTTACTTGGATGCTCTCCCGGGCGCTCCGCTGCCATGCCTCGAGGTGTCAATAGCGGTAACTGCCTGGGCCTACAGATATTACGCTACGACACTCCTGCCTCAGCACGAGCAGATCAATCACACCACTGCCGAAGCAGACCACACGCTACCCTGCCGAAGCAGGGACACTCCCCATGCACCACATGTGCACAACTGTAGGTGTGTGGGTACAACCCACCGCTACCCTGCCGCCGAAGCAGCTTCTCCAAAGACCATTCGCTCCATGTGACCCTTTTTTCAGGTGCTCACTCTAACTCCACTGCCATGCCTCGAGGTGTCGAGAAGGTACCTCGACTCCTACCTCAGCATGTGCAGTCCATACCTCAGACTTCTGCTGCGCTTCGAGGTGTCGATAGCGGTAACTGCCTGGGCCTACAGATATTACGCTACGACACTCCTGCCTCAGCACGAGCAGATCAATCACACCACTGCCGAAGCAGACCACACGCTACCCTGCCGAAGCAGGGACACTCCCCATGCACCACATGTGCACAACTGTAGGTGTGTGGGTACAACCCACTGCTACCCTGCCGCCGAAGCAGCCGTGTGACCCTTTTTCGGGTGCTCACTCTAACACTCCACTGCAATGCCTCGAGGTGTCGATGGGATACCTCGACTCCTACCTCAGCATGTGCAGTCCATACTCAGACTTCTGCTGCGCTTCGAGGTGACAATAGCGGCGACACGCTATGACACTCCTGCCTCAGCACAACCAGATCACTCACTCCCTGCCGAAGCAGCTCACGCGCTACCCTACCGAAGTAGGGACACTCCCCAACTCACTCTAACACTCCACTGCCATGCCTCGAGGTGTCGATAGCGGTATGTAGGGACCAATCAACGATACTACGCTACGACACTCTTACCTTAGCATGTGCAGTCCATACTCAGACTTCTGCTGCGCTTCGAGGTGACAATAGCGGTGACGCGCTATGACACTCCTGCCTCAGCACAAACAGATCACTCACTCCCTGCCGAAGCAGCTCACGCACTACCCTACCGAAGTAGGGACACTCCACATGCCAATTGGCACTCCCTGGGCTTGTGCGGCACACAGTCGCTTTGATAGAGTCTGCTTACGGGCATTTGTGGTTTTTTGGGAGGGATTTTAGCAGAGCCCACTGCTAAATCCCACCACGCCCTAGGCAGTTCTCCCTGACTCGCAGACAGCTGGGGAGGGGTCGTCAAGCCCTTGGACATGGTCCATGCTGTCCCTGCTGTCCCTGCTGCCCCCTAATGGAAACTGCTTAGCGGGTCGGGAATGTAGTCATGCCTCCCTCGTTTGCTGTTGGAGGTGGTCCCTATCCCCGCACTTCCTGGACAACCCAGGATGTCTGTTGAGCAGATTCCCCCTCCATTGCTTAGGAAGAAAAAAAACATATACATACATACACTGATGGTGTTGACGCCACCGTTCGCCTAAAGCCTTGGATTCTGTTCCTCCGTGGATGACAAGGCCTATCGAAGCTCCTGGGCCAACGTTTTCCCGCCGATGATCTTGAGTAGTTACTTGGTTTCCAAAGGAGAACACTTTCGCTACTGGACGGCCTTTGAATTGCTTTTAGCTACGTTTTTCTCCAGTCAAGGAGAGATGTTGTCACTAAAGCAATTATCACTGAACTATATTTACCTTCACGATGTCGGGAGTTGTTCGGATTCAATTACGAGAACCCTGGAGTGAGTTTTGAACTTGATTTATTTCCAAGCAGTATGTACAATATGGGTCTTAATCCTACTTGGTGTAACATCGTTTTTATTTTTGCCTTTCTCGTATACAAAGTATACGTAAAGGCTATATGTTCGCTCCAAAAACGAACTTTTTATAGGAGTCCCGGAGACCCATAGTGTTATATACCGATCGACTCAGCTCGACGAATTGAAGTGATGTCTGTGTGTATGTGTGTGTATGTGTGTGTATGTGTGTGTGTATGTGTGTGTGTATGTGTATGTGTGTGCGCAAAATAATCTCACTCATTTTTCAGGCACTTATCATTAACCGATTTGCTCGCAACAAGTTGCATTCGACGTGGAATCTTGTCCCATTGTTTCGTATTGAAAATTGGCCCAATCGGACTATGGGCTTCGGAGTTATGGCCAAAATGTATTTTTTTACAAAAAAAAAATCTCCCTCACTTTTTAGACACTTACTCTTAGCTGATTTACTCGCAACAAGTTTCATTCAACGCAGAATCATGTCCCATTGTTTCGTATTGAAAATTGGACAGATCGGACTATGGGTTTCGAAGTTATGGCCAAAATCCACTTTTTCACATGAGAAACACGTACAAAATTCTCACTCATTTTTTAGGCACTTATGCTTAACCGATTTGCTCGCAACAAGTTGCATTCGACGCGGAATCTTGTCCCATTGTTTCGTATTGAAAATTGGTCCAATCGGACTATGGGATTCGGAATTATGGCCAAAATATATTTATTTTTTTTACATGAGAAACGCGTACAAAATTCTCACTCATTTTTCAGGCACTTATCCTTAACCGATTTGCTCGCAACAAGTTGCATTCGACGCGTCCCATTGTTTCCTGTTGAAAATTGGCCGGATCGGACTATGGGCTCGGAAGTTATGGCCAAAATACATTTTTCAATAGAAAAATCGCGAAAAAATGTCACTCATTTTTAGGCACTTATCCTAACCGATTTGCTCGCAACAAGTTGCATTTGACGCGGAATCTTGTACCATTGTTTCGTATTGAAAATTGGCTCAATCGGTCTATGGGCTTCCAAATTATGGCCAAAATACATTTTTTACAAGAAAAGTTCTCACTCACTTTTTACACAGATAACAGACATCCAGGCTAGAACAAATTTTACGCAAAAAGCTGTACATTAGAATACTGACTGTGGCAATACGTCGTTTGGTGGCGCTAGGTGCCATTCATGGCGTCATGCGTACTAGCTGTCATATTTCATCAAACAAACATTGCCCGCCAAAATGATACCAAACATGCCTCTTCCAGCACGTGATAACTGTTGATGTTTATTTTTCATGCACTATGGAACCAACAAGGTGAAAAGACAAACTCTGCAAAACGCATTTTCGTACCTTCAAACAACCTTATTCAATTGCCAAGTAAAGTTTCTGCTACTAATGCCACTTCTCATATTGTTTAATAAATAAATGCTTATAATAGTATTTTCATAGATTGCGATTAGTTAAAATTGTTAACTACTGTCAAAGAGAGATAGTGTTCCAAATAATTGTTTACTGCCGGAAATGCTAATTATATTCTTACTTATACACAACCTGAATTGAATAACTAAACGGGACATGAAAAATTGAAGAATCATGAATATACTTGAGCACAAAGTATGGGAAGATCCATTAATTACGTAACGCAAAAATTGGACTTTTTCAACACCCCCTCCCCCCTATGTCACACTTTTTGTATGAAGCTTCCAAAAATTTTGTATGGATCGTCACACTTCACTCAACCCCCCTCCCCCCTCTAAGCGTTACGTAATTTGTGGACGTTCCCTATGGCCTTTTCATCCTTTTAGTGCTTCGCAGCTGGCTGTTACGATGACTGTGGCCTAATGGAAAGGATGGTAAAGATTCAGAAGAAGTAACAATAATGAAAATACAAACAAAGGCGGTAGCTGCTGTTCACAAACCAAGACAAAATTTTCAAAACGACTTATCTGCTTTTGTAAACAAAGATTCAAACGACGATTTGACGAATCTGATAGCTCTCCGACGCAAACCAACACCATCATAGGTAGGTGAAGGTTTCCGCTACCTGTTGATGGTGTTGGTTTGCGTGGGCGAACTATCAGATTCGTCAAATCGTCGTTTGAATCTTTGTTTACAAAAGCAGATAAGTCGTTTTGAAAATTTTGTCTTGAAACGAAACATCTCAGGGAACATCTATAAATTTCATAACGCTTAGAGGGGTGGCCTGAAGTGTGAAAATTTATACAAAAATTCTAGATACCTAATTCATATACAAAGTGTAACATAGGAGAGAGGAGGTGTCATACATGATCGTTTTGGCGTTACGTAATTAATGGACCTTCCCTCATCACAAAACGAACTATGCGCTCCATGATGGCAGAGAAATCGCTTGCGTACACACCAAAATTCCATCTCCCGTTCCAGCAAAACGGTTTGCTGGTTGTTAACCAGCAATAAATCTGTTTGCTGGAATCCAGCAATTGTTAAAATGATTTACTGAAAACCAGCAAAGTAATGGTTTTGCTGGAAATCTAGCAAATCTGATTATCTGTCAAATTGATGTCACGCGGTAGAGTTAAAAATACGCAAAAAGGGTTTCTCAGTTTTCGCGAGTTTGCGTTTAGGTAAGCTGCTTTTTAATTCGAACATATATTAAATTGTTCTGGAGCTGCAGATTGTCATCAAGACGCTGAAATCAGTCACCCGACATCTTGAAGAATTGAAAAAAAAAAGCATTTGGATTAAACTACGAGGGTTTTTCTAATCCGAGGGCTATTACTAATCCGTCCCCTGTCGTGAGCGATAGTTTTATCATGTTTTATTGCAGTTTGTTAGCGCTTTTATTTGTATTCACATAAAAGGATAACAAATAAAAATGTATACATACGGAAAAAAATTATTCATATGAGAAAAGCTCGTATGGCGTGTATCAGGAGTCGATTAAGCAAAAATCTTTTAAAACTTTTATTTCTTGATAGCATTATCAGCCAAAAGTCAAACGAAGTTATCCCATCTTCAATTTTTTTCTAATATAATGCGCTGAAAACCAGCAAAATAATTTTGACTTTTCGTTTTGCTGATCGTCCAGCAAACCATAATCGACGTTGCTGAAAATACAGTTAAGAAACTGTCATTTTTATGATTTTCATTTTTGCTGGAAGAACAGCAATCAACATTTTGCTGGATGGATTGCTGGTTTTACAGCTCGGCAAAATCCAGCAAAATTTTGCTGGTTTCCAGCGATAAAAATTGGGTGTGTAGTGTGAGAAAGAAACATCACATATAGTACAGTGACTATAATAACAGTGTCGTCAAGTGTCAGAATTGGAACAGAATCGTCTGTCAGTTCCATACAAATGCGCGTTCCAAACGAGCAGGAGACCTGTCAAACGTGGCACATGACGTTACTCTTCTTATAGGACTCTAACATATGGAATTGAAAACAGAGTGAGGAGGAGGATCTGTTGTTTATGTCTATGGTCTATTTTGACAGCTTCTTGATGAGAGAAACTATGCGATGCCAGCGCCTCCACGTGATTGCCACTTGTGTTACGTTTCAAAATGTCCGTTAAATTCCTTACACACGATTGAGAACGGACTTGTATGTCTGTTCTCTGTGCTTTTTAGGCTCTTACTCTTAGCCGAAATACATACAAAATTCTCACTCATTTTTCAAGCACTTCTCTTTAACGGATTTACTCGTAGCAAGTTGCATTCATTCGGAATCTTGTTCCATTGTTTCGAATTGAAAATTTACGGAATCGGACTATGGGATTTGGAATTATGTCCAAATTACATTTTTTTTACAAAAAAAAATCTCACTCATTTTTAGGAACTAACCTTTAGCCGATTTACTCGCAACAAGCTGCATTCGACGCAGATTTCGGTCCCATTGTTTTCTATCTAAAATTGACCGGATCGGACTATGGGCTCAGAAGTTATGGCCAAAATACTTTTTTTTTCATGCCAAAAGCGCTTAGAAATTACTCACTTGAAAAAAACGAGAAAGGCACCATCACCGCTAGGTGGATTAATCTGGGTTTTTTTAAATGGTTTTATTTCAGCTGGTAATTTTCCGAATCCCTTTCAATACCAGCTTTTTAGTCTATTTCCCTACTGTAATCTAAAAATAACACTACGGCCTCATAAGGGCTAAATTCTTATTATCATTTTCCTATTCGCTTATGGCGTTTCCAGATCAGGAGAAGATTGCAACACATTTGTAGAGCTTAACGTATCCTTGCTAAAGGATAAAGAGAGACGGATAATTTATGCACGCGTGTGTATGGCGTGGGCGTGTTTTTCTTATCTAATACGCTGTCTTAAGCCAATATCTGCTAAGCATAGAAAATGCTATGCAAAGGAGAAGGTTCGTTTTTCCTCTACCTTTCATTTCACCCGGTCCTAGAAGTCCCTAAGAATCCTGAATAGCAGTAATAAAATACTAATCCATATAACATTGTGGATATGAAAAAACGATTTTTTTTACACTATAGATTACATGATTACACATATCTACCATATACCCATAGAACTTTGGACCAACCCATAGTCGATTTGTTTGTAATATGACCTCTAAGTAATAAAACTGTTTTATTTATTATAAAGTAAACATTGATTTCGGCGCCCCCTTGAAGGCTGACGCCCTTGGCGAGGGCTAACCTAGCAAACGATACGGCGCTGTATATAATCACTTTAACTTGTCATGCGAGCAGGGCCGGATTTATGGGGGGGCGTGGCCCCGGGCCCCCACAAATCTTATGTACCAAAACCAACCTTTTTTGTACATATTGGGGCCCCCACATACCGTCGGCCCCGGGGCCCCTTCTGGCTAAATCCGGCCCTGCATGAGAGTTAGTGATTCCACCAAACAAGCTTTAAATATTTTCGTTCAGAACACCTAAAAAAATTATTTAATTTAGTTGTTAATTTTGTAGCCTGTTGCCAACAAATTGTAACCAACCAAATCACAAAAATGCCCCACCGTACGAACAAGTAGAAGGTAACTAACCATCACGGTAAAACGAAAAACAATAGCTTCCACAATGATCCCACTCAATTTCAAGCTTCACACAAGCACATCGGTTTTAACGTACCGGAAGCGCAACATTGAAAAGATCATCAGCATCATCATCATCCGTGTGAAGCTTGGCTTTTCTCCCGTCTAGTACCAATGCTCCCCAAGATTTGTGCTTTCCCCGGACGAACTATACGAGCCAGTGGCAAACGGAAAAGGGAAAGCTCTGAATGGCGGCATAAAATCATTTTCCATCCATTCAATCGTGACTGGCTAGGGTAGGAGGTGTATTCTTACTACAGTATGCGATTCTCAAATTTGGAAGTATGTGAATATATACGACCTATGGTATCATCGTTATAATGTTGGGTAATCGGTTTAAAAACTGTGTTAACATCTACAAAGTGTGCATATGTAGGGGAAGTGGGGGTAGCACGCCCATAGGGGTTAAAACGCGCCACCCCTGAATAAGGTTAAATATCCCCATTTTGATTATTTTCAATAGTCTATACGATAAAGCAATGAAAAATATTGCCATTGGATAGATATATTTCATGATTTTTCTCTAGTTATACATGAAAACTCGAAAAACGATTTTTGTGTTTTGATGCAATTCTAGCTCGGTGGAATTTAGTCTTTCTGTCGCTGTTATACATTGATAAATTAATAATTGAGCCATGAGCCATGCTGCTTACTCGTGTTCTTTATGTTCCACACGAAATCGTCGTCAAAAATGGTTTTAAAACGATTTTATGGGCCTTCAAACTTGAGGTCGGTGTGGGGGGCATTACGCCCATGCTTATTTCGTATGACCGAAACAGTTGAAACATTCGATTAACTGCCTTAATGTGGGCAATTAAAATGATAATCAGTACGATGAGCACATGCGCGTTTTAACCCATCCACTGGCGCATATCACCCCTCACGGTTTCAAAATCATTTTTTCGGTGCTTTTAAAAATCAAATTTCTGTGCAATAAAATGGACAATTAGATATCTGTTATCGGTAGTCAGTCGCAGATATGCTGTTCTTCAGTATGCGCTGATGAAAACTGGCTGAAATGGTGGTTTTCATTGATAAAAATGGCATTTTCCTTAACGTGGGCGTCCTACCCCCAGTTCCCCTAACGCATTCTTCATATTTTTTTTCTTGTTTACTC
>NW_026942473.1:0-997 GCF_024139115.2 Armigeres subalbatus
ATAATTTTCCCTGAAAGATAAACTTAAGTGGAATGTTTCTTGCCCCAACCAGAGGATATCAGACTTCAAATTTGACGGCATTCAATGTTATATACCGGATTCAAATTAGCATTCTTTGTCGGGGAATCAATTCATTTACTCAATGGTGCACTGATGAAGAAGGAGTCCATCGATGATCAGGACATAGGTTCAACGAATGAGAAACTGTGACATTTATAATAACAACACGGTTTTCGCAGCAGGGATTAACTGTATGAAAATCAGTTGCTCAACAAACATTGTTTTTCCTCGAAATTCAATTTTGAAATGTACTAAGCCCCATATTGAAGTGATAGAATGAACAAAAATGAACTTAGTAGCTAAATAATAGAAGTCGATGCCGCTAATAGGAGAACAGCCCAAATGAGCCTTCTCCCTGCACATGTCATAGCGAAAAAGCTTCACACTCTCCGACGGTAGCGCCCAGATTTGTGCACTTCCGAGCGCTTCCATGTCACATCCGGTGGAAACACGTAACTGCATTCCGGTTCGCTGATCGCATTGCAACACTTTCGCCGCCAGCGAAACGGAATGCGAAGTTACACCAGGAACGGAGACAACCTCCACTGAATAGAAAATCACCTGCCTGGGAGCGACATGGTACCTACCCCTATCTGCGTCGCAATTTGCATGCCATTTCATACGACGTGCAACTTGTTGGCGAAGAAGAAATTCGGATTTATTACACGTGCACATTTGGTGCTGTGCGGGAAAAGATGACCCAAAACGCCCCGAGATAAATAGCATATTCGACATTTTCTCAGTTCTATCTTGTTTGACAGTGCAAGCGTGAAGACTATTATAATCTATCTTCAAGATGAAAACAAGTTTAAAAACTCAGACCGCATCGTGCTTTCGTGCTGTGCGGTTCTTTCTCTTTGCGGAAGGAAGTTTTTAATACTACCCGAAGCTATTTTAATTTCAACGGTGCTTCTTAGCGCTATTTCTACCCACTGAT
>NW_026942474.1:0-18999 GCF_024139115.2 Armigeres subalbatus
TCTATTCTATCGCAAATGGACTCAACGACTGTACCCCCCACAATGGAACTATTCCGCCCAAACGAACCGACATAACAAGAAAAATCCATTTCAGGCACACCACAATTCTCGCATTACGGTTGGGAAGTACTGGATTCGAAAATAGACGCCACTTCAAATGTCCGCACCCTACCCGACGACCATCAGCTACCTCTTCCGCTGACCGGGAGCTAAATATACGATAGAAGAATCGGCACTTTATCAAGCTACACGCCATCAACGGGATACTTTGTGGGCTCTAAAAATGGACCAAAAATAGATTTCCGTTCAGCGATGTGTGCGCCCATTCATTATTGCCAGAAGGGAGCGAACGGAGTGTTTCCATTTTCCGGAAGTAAACACTTTTCAGCGGAAGCGCGCTGCCGTTCGCTGCGGGAAACGTTGACGAAAAGTGGAAAAGGAACAGAATAAAAAACTCAAGTAAATACGATTAGGACGGAGATGATGGATGCTTCACTGTCGTGAGTCGAAGTTGCTCGGAAGACAGTGATTTCTTTTGGGGTGTGTTGACAATACATACAGCGAGATGTTTAACAGAATGGTTCGTATGGTAGTAATTTCTTTTCTGACAATCACTGAGAAGCATGCCGCTTCTCTACAGAAAGAAAAGGAAAACGGAAGCACTTTCTTTTGAAAGAAAATGAGAACAGAAATATGCTCATTCAGTTTGCAAGCACTGCAGTCTTGAAAAGTAATACCAAGAAGATCTCGTTCGCCTATTGTACTAGATTTTATAAGTTAGTAATAAAACTGATTCATTCTCTGACAGATTTACTTCCAATTATATTATATTATATATTATATTCGAAATAGGTGGTTGCGAACCTATCAGAAAAATAGTTCTTAAAAATAAATCCAAGATGGCGGCCAAATTAAATATGGCTGCCTCTATTTTTATTAATGCAAATCGAGGATACACTTTTCCTCTTTCTTACGATATGCTGATATCTGAAATCTTTCAGGAAATGTTGGAGTTATGACAGTTTTGGTGAGTCAAAAATTGCAACAAAATGCGAGGGATCCATAAAAGTGATTTCGTGTATAACTAACAAGGAGTCCATCTTTCTGAAGAATTTAACTCGGATCCTCAATGTACTCGCCAAAAGTTTTCGATTGAACATAAACTTAGGCATTTTTAAAAACCTCGTGCAAATAGTGACCCGGTCTCAGCGAGAATTACTCTTTTATAAAAAAAATGTATTTTGGCCATAATAGGAGCCCATAGTCCGATCTGGCCAATTCTTAATCTTTTGTCTGTGCTCTGGGGTCAATATGACCCCAGGCCACTTTGTAAGGCTGCCATTTTTTTTAGTTTCCAACCGATTCTCCTGATTTTTTGTAGTTTGGTAAAGCTCGCTGAGATCTGTCTCTTAGGTGCAAATTTGCTCAAAAAATCTAGAAAATAAGAGCTACAGTGTACTTTTATCAAAAAACTTACATTGTCTGTGCTCTGGGGTCATATTGACCCCAAATTGAAAACGTTATAACTTTTTTATTGTTTGTTTTTTGCCTTTCTCGTATACTAAGTATACGGTAAAGGCTATATGATTTTTTTTACAGTTTCGAAGGATAATTTAATCATCTTTCAGGGCGTTACCTAAGAGTGATCATAGGTGGGCGGGTACCTTGCGGGAAGGGGTTTTTGTAAAAAAGGGTGCAAAAACAGTGATTTTTATTCTTATTTTGCTTTCTTCTGAAACTCCTACCCATTTTGAACTTTCCAAGAAATATACAGGAAAGCGTGTGATTTGACATGAAGCATTTATTAGTTTAGAACTTGGCCGCTTCAGGGCTGACAATAGTCATTCTCGTCGCATGAAGAAAACGAAAAAAAATAGTCTTCGTCATAACATTGCACGACGCAACACCTATTCGTTTTCTTCGCGGCGCATGCATACCACGACGATAGTCGCGCAGCCAGAAGTTATGACGATTTTTGTCGTCACACCTTCACACAATTGACTGCACGTCATTATAGACGGACTGATTAAAAACATAATAGCGTCTCAAATAAACAACTAGTAGGAACTTTGGTAACATAAAAGTATCGATAACATTCATAACGCTTTCATACGTTGCTTCTAATTCATTATAACAAAAGATTAGTAAAAATCTTCGCATGGCAGCTGCCGCTTGAAGAATAACGGTATGAAGTCTTCGTTCTTCGATGTCGTCATGACTATTTGGTTCCACGACGAAAGCTAACGTCGTGCGCATCATTGACGATGTGAAGAGTAGCAATGAAGACACTGCAACTCGTCGCTACTGTGGCATTTCGTGCTGTGACGACGACTATTGTCAGCCCTGCCGCTAGGTGGTGGTATATATGAAATCATTATTTTAGACTAACTCAAGATATTCCGATATATGGAATTTTCTACAATGTAAATATTACTATCGCACAAATTTGAAATTTGTAAAAATTATGTCTTTAGCGAAATTCATCTGGTGAGAATGGACTGTCTTGTGACGGAAACAATAATTAGGAATTTCACAATTAGGCAGCGCTAGTAAGCTTGCAATATATGTGAAATATTGATCCCGCATGAGATTTTTCGTATATACACCCATGATCGGCGAAATTGTTCAGGATGTCCAGGACTACAAAGTGGTGTCCAGTGTAATGCGCATTTCTTCCAAAGGGTGGCACTAGTGAGCAGTTATATTTGTGTAGATTGTTCAATGTGATACCTGACGTATTTTGATGCGTCGTATTTTTGGCAAACATTAATGTTGTGGTAGAGACTACCAAAAGTTTTCTTTGTATTCATTCTGCTCCTGCGCATGACACTGAGCACCGCTTTGTAGTCCTGGACATCCTGAACATTTTTGCCGAATACACTTTGGGTGTATGTACGAAGGATCTCAAACTAGAGCAATATTACACACATGCAATAATATTGCAAGCTCACTAGTGCCGCCTAATTGTAAAATTCCTAATTATTTTTCCGTCACAAGAAAGTCCATTCCCACTAGTTAAACTTTGCTAAAGACATAATTTTTATGAATGTTAAATTTGTGCGATAGTAATATTTACAATGTAGAAAATTCCATATATCGGAATATCTTGAGTTAGTCTAAAATAATGATTCCATATATACCACCACCTAGCGGCCAAGTTCTAAACTAATCAAAGCCTCATGTTAAAGCACACGCCTTCCAGCATAACCTTTTTGAAAAGCTGCAGTTCAAAATAGGTAGGATTTTCAGAAGAAAGCAAAATAAGCATAAAAAATCACAGTTTTTGTACCATTTTGTACGAAAACCCCTCCCCGCAAGTTACCCGCCCACCTTTGATCAATCTTAGGTAACGCCCTGAAAGATGATTGAATTATTGGCCATTCGTAATTGGCCAAACAATAAAAAAGTTATAACGATTTCAATTTGGGGTCAATATGACCATAGCACAGACAACGTTAGTTTTTTTGAGCACAGACAGAAGGTTAATATGATATAATGGGCCAGGATTCCCCGTCGAATGCAACTTGTTGCAAGGAAATTTTTTTGTAAGACCAACTTGACCACTAAATCCCTTACTACAACGGTTCTCAACCTGGGGTACATGTACCCAGGGGGTACCTCGGTCAAAAATCCGTAATAGCAGCTATCTTTCAAAAGATTCGGGACACTCGTTTCAAGAGGCCCGGAAGCCTCCTTTCAAGAGGCCCAGAAGCCTCCTTTCAAGAGGCCCAGAAGCCTCCTTTCAAGAGGCCCAGAAGCCTCCTTTCAAGAGGCCCAGAAGCCTCCTTTCAAGAGGCCCGGAAGCCTCCTTTCAAGAGGCCCGGAAGCCTCCTTTCAAGAGGCCCGGAAGCCTCCTTTCAAGAGGCCCAGGCCTCCTTTCAAGAGGCCCGGAAGCCTCCTTTCAAGAGGCCAGAAGCCTCCTTTCAAGAGGCCCGGAAGCCTCCTTTCAAGAGGCCCGGTAGCCTCCTTTCAAGAGGCCCGGAAGCCTCCTTTCAAGAGGCCCAGGCCTCCTTTCAAGAGGCCCGGAAGCCTCCTTTCAAGAGGCCCGGAAGCCTCCTTTCAAGAGGCCCAGAAGCCTCCTTTCAAGAGGCCCAGAAGCCTCCTTTCAAGAGGCCCAGAAGCCTCCTTTCAAGAGGCCCAGAAGCCTCCTTTCAAGAGGCCCAGAAGCCTTCTTTCAAGAGGCCCGGAAGCCTTCTTTCAAGGTGTCCTGAAGCCTCCTTTTAAGAGGCCCGGAAGCCTCCTTTCAAGAGGCCCAGAAGCCTTCTTTCAAGAGGCCCGGAAGCCTCCTTTCAAGAGGCCCGGAAGCCTTCTTTCGAGGCCCAGGCCTCCTTTCAATAGGCCCGGAAGCTTCCTTTCAATAGGCCCAGAAGCTTCCTTTCAATAGGCAAGAAACCTCCTTTCAAGAGGCCCGAAAGCCTCCTTTCAAGAGGCCCGGAAGCCTCCTTTCAAGAGGCCCGGAAGCCTCCTTTCAAGAGGCCCAGGCCTCCTTTCAAGAGGCCCGGAAGCCTCCTTTCAAGAGGCCCAAGCCTCCTTTCAAGAGGCCCAGGCCTCCTTTCAAGAGGCCCAGGCCTCCTTTCAAGAGGCCCAGAAGCCTCCTTTCAAGAGGCCCAGGAAGCCTCCTTTCAAGAGGCCGGAAGCCTCCTTTCAAGAGGCCCAGAGCCTCCTTTCAAGAGGCTTGGAAGCCTCCTTTCAAGAGGCTTGGAAGCCTCCTTTCAAGAGGCTTGGAAGCCTCCTTTCAAGAGGCTTGGAAGCCTCCTTTCAAGAGGCTTGGAAGCCTCCTTTCAAGAGGCCTGGAAGCCCCCTTTCAAGAGGCTCAGAGCCTCCTTTCAAGAGGCTCGGAAGCCTCCTTTCAAGAGGCCTTGGAAGCCTCCTTTCAAGAGGCCCGGAAGCCTCCTTTCAAGAGAGCTCAGAAGCCTCCTTTCAAGAGGCTCAAGCCTCCTTTCAAGAGGCTCAGAGCCTCCTTTCAAGAGGCTCAGAAGCCTCCTTTCAAGAGGCCTCAGAAGCCTCCTTTCAAGAGGCCTCAGGCCTCCTTTCAAGAGGCCTCAAGCCTCCTTTCAAGAGGCTCAGAAGCCTCCTTTCAAGAGGCCTCAGAGCCTCCTTTCAAGAGGCCTGGAAGCCTCCTTTCAAGAGGCTCAGAAGCCTCCTTTCAAGAGGCTCAGAGCCTCCTTTCAAGAGGCCTCAGAAGCCTCCTTTCAAGAGGCCTGAAGCCTCCTTTCAAGAGGCTCAAGCCTCCTTTCAAGAGGCTCAGGCCTCCTTTCAAGAGGCCTGAAGCCTCCTTTCAAGAGGCCCGGAAGCCTCCTTTCAAGAGGCCTCAAGCCTCCTTTCAAGAGGCCCAGGCCTCCTTTCAAGAGGCCCGGAAGCCTCCTTTCAAGAGGCCCAGAAGCCTCCTTTCAAGAGGCCCGAAGCCCTCCTTTCAAGAGGCCAGAAGCCTCCTTTCAAGAGGCCTAGAAGCTTACTTTCAAGATGATTAGAAACCTCCTTTCAAGAGGCTTGGAAGCCTTCTTTCAAGAGGCCCGGAAGCCTCCTTTCAAGAGGCTTGGAAGCCTCCTTTCAAGAGGCTTGGAAGCCTCCTTTCAAGAGGCTTGGAAGCCTCCTTTCAAGAGGCTTGGAAGCCTCCTTTCAAGAGGCTCAGGCCTCCTTTCAAGAGGCCTGGAAGCCTCCTTTCAAGAGGCTCAGAAGCCTCCTTTCAAGAGGCTCAGAAGCCTCCTTTCAAGAGGCTCAGAGCCTCCTTTCAAGAGGCTCAGGCCTCCTTTCAAGAGGCCAGGCCTCCTTTCAAGAGGCTCAGGCCTCCTTTCAAGAGGCTCAGGAAGCCTCCTTTCAAGAGGCCAGAAGCCTCCTTTCAAGAGGCCAGAAGCCTCCTTTCAAGAGGCCAGAAGCCTCCTTTCAAGAGGCCCGGAAGCCTCCTTTCAAGAGGCCCGGAAGCCTCCTTTCAAGAGGCCCAAGCCTCCTTTCAAGAGGCCAGGCCTCCTTTCAAGAGGCCCAAGCCTCCTTTCAAGAGGCCGGAAGCCTCCTTTCAAGAGGCCAGGAAGCCTCCTTTCAAGAGGCTTGGAAGCCTCCTTTCAAGAGGCTTGGAAGCCTCCTTTCAAGAGGCTTGAAGCCTCCTTTCAAGAGGCTTGGAAGCCTCCTTTCAAGAGGCTCAGAAGCCTCCTTTCAAGAGGCTCAGAGCCTCCTTTCAAGAGGCTCAGGCCTCCTTTCAAGAGGCTTGGAAGCCTCCTTTCAAGAGGCCCAGGCCTCCTTTCAAGAGGCTCAGAAGCCTCCTTTCAAGAGGCTCAGAAGCCTCCTATCAAGAGGCTCAGAAGCCTCCTTTCAAGAGGCTCAGAAGCCTCCTTTCAAGAGGCTCAGGCCTCCTTTCAAGAGGCTCAGAAGCCTCCTTTCAAGAGGCTCAGAAGCCTCCTTTCAAGAGGCTCAGAAGCCTCCTTTCAAGAGGCTCAGGCCTCCTTTCAAGAGGCTCAGAAGCCTCCTTTCAAGAGGCTCAGAGCCTCCTTTCAAGAGGCTCAGAAGCCTCCTTTCAAGAGGCTCAGAGCCTCCTTTCAAGAGGCTCAGGCCTCCTTTCAAGAGGCTCAGAAGCCTCCTTTCAAAGGCTCAGAAGCCTCCTTTCAAGAGGCTCAGGCCTCCTTTCAAGAGGCTCAGAAGCCTCCTTTCAAGAGGCTCAGAAGCCTCCTTTCAAGAGGCTCAGAAGCCTCCTTTCAAGAGCTCAGAAGCCTCCTTTCAAGAGGCTCAGAAGCCTCCTTTCAAGAGGCTCAGGCCTCCTTTCAAGAGGCTTCCGCTCCTTTCAAGAGGCTCAGAAGCCTCCTTTCAAGAGGCTCAGAAGCCTCCTTTCAAGAGGCTCAAGCCTCCTTTCAAGAGGCTCAGAAGCCTCCTTTCAAGAGGCTCAGAAGCCTCCTTTCAAGAGGCTCAGAGCCTCCCTTTCAAGTAGCTCAGAGCCTCCTTTCAAGAGGCTCAGAAGCCTCCTTTCAGAGGCTCAGAAGCCTCCTTTCAAGAGGCTCCAAGCCTCCTTTCAAGAGGCTCAGAGCCTCCTTTCAAGAGGCTCAAGCCTCCTTTCAAGAGGGCCTCAGAAGCCTCCTTTCAAGAGGCTCAGAAGCCTCCTTTCAAGAGGCCTCAAGCCTCCTTTCAAGAGGCCTCAGAAGCCTCCTTTCAAGAGGCCTCAAGCCTCCTTTCAAGAGGCTCGGAAGCCTCCTTTCAAGAGGCTCGGAAGCCTCCTTTCAAGAGGCTCGGAAGCCTCCTTTCAAGAGGCTCGGAAGCAGTTTTGTGAAATGTCATTTGCATTCGTTTGTATAATTTTCCCAGAAGTTTTTTCCAGAAGGTAGCTATCAAATCATGATGTATGACGAACTTATAGCGCTTAAATGTGCCTACAACTTTGTCTAACAAGACATTGCTGTAAATTTGTAATCTGGGGCGTGGGAGGCAAAATGTCATTCAAATGACATTATGTCAAATGACACGTGACATTTTGGAGAGTTTTCACTCTCCAGCCTCAGATGTTATATTTAGAGCAATGTACCCTTGGACAAAAATATAGCCCTACTCAAGCGTTATGAGTACATCTAAAATTATGGAACAAATTTGGCTTCTAAAGAAAGTTATGAACAAATTAGTCAAATGACATGCAGATGACATTTTACAAGCCTGCTCGGAGGCCTTCTTTCAAGAGCCTCAGAAGCCTCCTTTCAAGAGGCTCAAAAGCCTCCTTTCAAGATGCTCGGAAGCCTTCTTCCAAGAGGCTCAGGCCTCCTTTCAAGAGGCTCTGAAGCCTTTTTTCAAGAGGCTCGGAAGCCTCCTTTCAAGAGGCTCGGAAGCCTCCTTTCAAGAGGCTCAGAAGCCTCCTTTCAAGAGGCTCAGAAGCCTCCTTTCAAGAGGCTCGAAGCCTCCTTTCAAGAGGCTCAGAAGCCTCCTTTCAAGAGGCTCAGAAGCCTCCTTTCAAGAGGCTCAGAAGCCTCCTTTCAAGAGGCTCAAGCCTCCTTTCAAGAGGCTCAGAAGCCTCCTTTCAAGAGGCTCGAAGCCTCCTTTCAAGAGGCTCAGAAGCCTCCTTTCAAGAGGCTCGGAAGCCTCCTTTCAAGAGGCTCAAGCCTCCTTTCAAGAGGCTCGGAAGCCTCCTTTCAAGAGGCTCAGAAGCCTCCTTTCAAGAGCTCAGAAGCCTCCTTTCAAGAGGCTCAGAAGCCTCCTTTCAAGAGGCTCAGAGCCTCCTTTCAAGAGGCTCAAAGCCTCCTTGCAAGAGGCTCGGAAGCAGTTTTGTGAAATGTCATTTGCATTCGTTTGTATAATTTTCCCAGAAGTTTTTTCCAGAAGGTAGCTATCAAATCATGATGTATGACGAACTTATAGCGCTTAAATGTGCCTACAACTTTGTCTAACAAGACATTGCTGTAAATTTGTAATCTGGGGCGTGGGAGGCAAAATGTCATTCAAATGACATTATGTCAAATGACACGTGACATTTTGGAGAGTTTTCACTTTCCAGCCTCAGATGTTATATTTAGAGCAATGTACCCTTGGACAAAAATATAGCCCTACTCAAGCGTTATGAGTACATCTAAAATTATGGAACAAATTTGGCTTCTAAAGAAAGTTATGAACAAATTAGTCAAATGACATGCAGATGACATTTTACAAGCCTGCTCGGAAGCCTCCTTTCAAGAGGCTCGGAAGCCTCCTTTCAAGAGGCTCGGAAGCCTCCTTTCAAGAGGCTCAGAGCCTCCTTTCAAGAGGCTCAGAAGCCTCCTTTCAAGAGGCTCAGGCCTCCTTTCAAGAGGCTCGGAAGCCTCCTTTCAAGAGGCTCAGAAGCCTCCTTTCAAGAGGCTCAGGCCTCCTTTCAAGAGGCTCAGAAGCCTCCTTTCAAGAGGCTCTCAGAGCCTCCTTTCAAGAGGCTCAGAAGCCTCCTTTCAAGAGGCTTCAGAGCCTCCTTTCAAGAGGCTCGAAGCCTCCTTTCAAGAGGCTCAGGAAGCCTCCTTTCAAGAGGCTCAGAAGCCTCCTTTCAAGAGGCTCAGAGCCTCCTTTCAAGAGGCTCAAGCCTCCTTTCAAGAGGCTCAGAAGCCTCCTTTCAAGAGGCTCAGAAGCCTCCTTTCAAGAGGCTCAGAGCCTCCTTTCAAGAGGCTCAGGCCTCCTTTCAAGAGGCTCGGAAGCCTCCTTTCAAGAGGCTCAGAGCCTCCTTTCAAGAGCTCAGGCCTCCTTTCAAGAGGCTCGGAAGCCTCCTTTCAAGAGGCTCGGAAGCCTCCTTTCAAGAGGCTCGGAAGCCTCCTTTCAAGAGGCTCGGAAGCAGTTTTGTGAAATGTCATTTGCATTCGTTTGTATAATTTTCCCAGAAGTTTTTTTCAGAAGGTAGCTATCAAATCATGATGTATGACGAACTTATAGCGCTTAAATGTGCCTACAACTTTGTCTAACAAGACATTGCTGTAAATTTGTAATCTGGGGCGTGGGAGGCAAAATGTCATTCAAATGACATTATGTCAAATGACACGTGACATTTTGGAGAGTTTTCACTCTCCACCCTCAGATGTTATATTTAGAGCAATGTACCCTTGGACAAAAATATAGCCCTACTCAAGCGTTATGAGTACATCTAAAATTATGGAACAAATTTGGCTTCTAAAGAAAGTTATGAACAAATTTGTCAAATGACATGCAGATGACATTTTACAAGCCTGCTCAGGAAGCCTCCTTTCGAAAGGCTCAGGCCTCCTTTCAAGAGGCTCAGAAGCCTCCTTTCAAGAGGCTCAGAAGCCTCCTTTCAAGAGGCTCAGAGCCTCCTTTCAAGAGGCTCGAGCCTCCTTTCAAGAGGCTCAGAAGCCTCCTTTCAAGAGGCTCAGGCCTCCTTTCAAGAGGCTCAGAAGCCTCCTTTCAAGAGGCTCAGAAGCCTCCTTTCAAGAGGCTCAGGCCTCCTTTCAAGAGGCTCAGAGCCTCCTTTCAAGAGGCTCAGGAAGCCTCCTTTCAAGAGGCTCAGAGCCTCCTTTCAAGAGGCTCAGAAGCCTCCTTTCAAGAGGCTCAGAAGCCTCCTTTCAAGAGGCTCAGAAGCCTCCTTTCAAGAGGCTCAGCCTCCTTTCAAGAGGCTCAGAGCCTCCTTTCAAGAGGCCTCAGAAGCCTCCTTTCAAGAGGCTCAGAAGCCTCCTTTCAAGAGGCTCAGAAGCCTCCTTTCAAGAGGCTCAGGCCTCCTTTCAAGAGGCTCAGAAGCCTCCTTTCAAGAGGCTCAGAGCCTCCTTTCAAGAGGCTCAGAAGCCTCCTTTCAAGAGGCTCAGAGCCTCCTTTCAAGAGGCTCAGGCCTCCTTTCAAGAGGCTCAGGCCTCCTTTCAAGAGCTCAGAAGCCTCCTTTCAAGAGGCTCAGAAGCCTCCTTTCAAGAGGCTCAGAAGCCTCCTTTCAAGAGGCTCAGAAGCCTCCTTTCAAGAGGCTCAGAAGCCTCCTTTCAAGAGGCTCAGGCCTCCTTTCAAGAGGCTCAGGCCTCCTTTCAAGAGCTCAGGCCTCCTTTCAAGAGGCTCAGAAGCCTCCTTTCAAGAGGCTCAGAAGCCTCCTTTCAAGAGGCTCAGAAGCCTCCTTTCAAGAGGCTCAGAAGCCTCCTTTCAAGAGGCTCAGGCCTCCTTTCAAGAGCTCAGAAGCCTCCTTTCAAGAGGCTCAGAAGCCTCCTTTCAAGAGGCTCAGGCCTCCTTTCAAGAGGCTCAGAAGCCTCCTTTCAAGAGGCTCAGAGCCTCCTTTCAAGAGGCTCAGAAGCCTCCTTTCAAGAGGCTCAGAAGCCTCCTTTCAAGAGGCTCAGAAGCCTCCTTTCAAGAGGCTCAGGCCTCCTTTCAAGAGGCTCAGAAGCCTCCTTTCAAGAGGCCTCAGAAGCCTCCTTTCAAGAGGCTCAGAGCCTCCTTTCAAGAGGCTCAGAGCCTCCTTTCAAGAGGCTCAGAAGCCTCCTTTCAAGAGGCTCAGAGCCTCCTTTCAAGAGGCTCAGAAGCCTCCTTTCAAGAGGCTCAGAGCCTCCTTTCAAGAGGCTCAGAAGCCTCCTTTCAAGAGGCTCAGAAGCCTCCTTTCAAGAGGCTCAGAAGCCTCCTTTCAAGAGGCTCAGAAGCCTCCTTTCAAGAGGCTCAGAGCCTCCTTTCAAGAGGCTCAGAAGCCTCCTTTCAAGAGGCTCAGAAGCCTCCTTTCAAGAGGCTCAGGAAGCCTCCTTTCAAGAGGCTCAGAAGCCTCCTTTCAAGAGGCTCAGAAGCCTCCTTTCAAGAGGCTCAGGCCTCCTTTCAAGAGGCTCAGGCCTCCTTTCAAGAGGCTCAGAGCCTCCTTTCAAGAGCTCAAGCCTCCTTTCAAGAGGCTCAGAAGCCTCCTTTCAAGAGCTCAGAAGCCTCCTTTCAAGAGGCTCAGAAGCCTCCTTTCAAGAGGCTCAGAAGCCTCCTTTCAAGAGGCTCAGAAGCCTCCTTTCAAGAGGCTCAGAGCCTCCTTTCAAGAGGCTCAGAAGCCTCCTTTCAAGAGCTCAGAGCCTCCTTTCAAGAGGCTCAGGAAGCCTCCTTTCAAGAGGCTCAGAAGCCTCCTTTCAAGAGGCTCAGAAGCCTCCTTTCAAGAGCTCAGAAGCCTCCTTTCAAGAGGCTCAGAGCCTCCTTTCAAGAGGCTCAGAAGCCTCCTTTCAAGAGGCTCAGAAGCCTCCTTTCAAGAGGCTCAAGCCTCCCTTTCAAGAGGCTCAGGCCTCCTTTCAAGAGGCTCAGGCCTCCTTTCAAGAGGCTCAGAAGCCTCCTTTCAAGAGGCTCAGAGCCTCCTTTCAAGAGGCTCAGGCCTCCTTTCAAGAGGCTCAGGCCTCCTTTCAAGAGGCTCAGAGCCTCCTTTCAAGAGGCTCAGAAGCCTCCTTTCAAGAGGCTCAGAAGCCTCCTTTCAAGAGGCTCAGAGCCTCCTTTCAAGAGGCTCAGAAGCCTCCTTTCAAGAGGCTCAGAGCCTCCTTTCAAGAGGCTCAGAGCCTCCTTTCAAGAGGCTCAGGCCTCCTTTCAAGAGGCTCAGAAGCCTCCTTTCAAGAGGCTCAGAAGCCTCCTTTCAAGAGGCTCAGAAGCCTCCTTTCAAGAGGCTCAGAGCCTCCTTTCAAGAGGCTCAGAAGCCTCCTTTCAAGAGGCTCAGAAGCCTCCTTTCAAGAGGCTCAGAGCCTCCTTTCAAGAGGCCTCAGAAGCCTCCTTTCAAGAGGCTCAGAGCCTCCTTTCAAGAGGCTCAGAAGCCTCCTTTCAAGAGGCTCAGAAGCCTCCTTTCAAGAGGCTCCAGAAGCCTCCTTTCAAGAGGCTCAGAAGCCTCCTTTCAAGAGGCTCAGAGCCTCCTTTCAAGAGGCTCAAGCCTCCTTTCAAGAGGCTCAAGCCTCCTTTCAAGAGGCTCAGAAGCCTCCTTTCAAGAGGCTCAAGCCTCCTTTCAAGAGGCTCAGAAGCCTCCTTTCAAGAGGCTCAGAAGCCTCCTTTCAAGAGGCTCAGAAGCCTCCTTTCAAGAGGCCTCAGAAGCCTCCTTTCAAGAGGCTCAGGCCTCCTTTCAAGAGGCTCAGAAGCCTCCTTTCAAGAGGCTCAGAAGCCTCCTTTCAAGAGGCTCAGAAGCCTCCTTTCAAGAGGCTCAGAAGCCTCCTTTCAAGAGGCTCAAGCCTCCTTTCAAGAGGCTCAGGCCTCCTTTCAAGAGGCTCAGCCTCCTTTCAAGAGGCTCAGAGCCTCCTTTCAAGAGGCTCAAGCCTCCTTTCAAGAGGCTCAGAAGCCTCCTTTCAAGAGGCTCAGAAGCCTCCTTTCAAGAGGCTCAGAAGCCTCCTTTCAAGAGGCTTGCTCAGCCTCCTTTCAAGAGGCCTGGAAGCCTCCTTTCAAGAGGCCTCAAGAGCCTCCTTTCAAGAGGCCTCAGAAGCCTCCTTTCAAGAGGCTCAAGCCTCCTTTCAAGAGGCTCAGAAGCCTCCTTTCAAGAGGCTCAGAAGCCTCCTTTCAAGAGGCTCAGAAGCCTCCTTTCAAGAGGCCTCAGGCCTCCTTTCAAGAGGCTCAGAAGCCTCCTTTCAAGAGGCTCAGAAGCCTCCTTTCAAGAGGCTCAGGAAGCCTCCTTCAAGAGGCTCAGAAGCCTCCTTTCAAGAGGCCTCAAGCCTCCTTTCAAGAGGCTCAAGCCTCCTTTCAAGAGGCTCAGAAGCCTCCTTTCAAGAGGCTCAGAAGCCTCCTTTCAAGAGCTCAGAAGCCTCCTTTCAAGAGGCTCAGAAGCCTCCTTTCAAGAGGCTCAGAAGCCTCCTTTCAAGAGGCTCAGAAGCCTCCTTTCAAGAGGCTCAGAGCCTCCTTTCAAGAGGCTCAGAAGCCTCCTTTCAAGAGCTCAGAAGCCTCCTTTCAAGAGGCCTCAGGCCTCCTTTCAAGAGGCTCAGGCCTCCTTTCAAGAGCTCAGCCCTCCTTTCAAGAGGCTCAGAAGCCTCCTTTCAAGAGGCTCAGAAGCCTCCTTTCAAGAGGCTCAGAGCCTCCTTTCAAGAGGCTCAGAAGCCTCCTTTCAAGAGGCTCAGGAAGCCTCCTTTCAAGAGGCTCAGGAAGCCTCCTTTCAAGAGGCTCAGAAGCCTCCTTTCAAGAGGCTCAGGCCTCCTTTCAAGAGGCTCAGCCTCCTTTCAAGAGCTCAGGCCTCCTTTCAAGAGGCTCAGAAGCCTCCTTTCAAGAGGCTCAGCCTCCTTTCAAGAGGCTCAGGCCTCCTTTCAAGAGGCTCAGCCTCCTTTCAAGAGGCTCAGGAAGCCTCCTTTCAAGAGGCTCAGGAAGCCTCCTTTCAAGAGGCTCAGAAGCCTCCTTTCAAGAGGCTCAGGAAGCCTCCTTTCAAGAGGCTCAGGAAGCCTCCTTTCAAGAGCTCAGGCCTCCTTTCAAGAGGCTCAGAAGCCTCCTTTCAAGAGGCTCAGAGCCTCCTTTCAAGAGGCTCAGAAGCCTCCTTTCAAGAGGCTCAGGCCTCCTTTCAAGAGGCTCAGAAGCCTCCCTTTCAAGAGCTCAGAGCCTCCTTTCAAGAGGCTCAGAAGCCTCCTTTCAAGAGGCTCAGAGCCTCCTTTCAAGAGGCTCAGAAGCCTCCTTTCAAGAGGCTCAGAAGCCTCCTTTCAAGAGCTCAGGAAGCCTCCTTTCAAGAGGCTCAGCCTCCTTTCAAGAGGCTCAGAAGCCTCCTTTCAAGAGGCTCGGAAGCCTCCTTTCAAGAGGCTCGGAAGCCTCCTTTCAAGAGGCTCGGAAGCCTCCTTTCAAGAGGCTCGGAAGCCTCCTTTCAAGAGGCTCGGAAGCCTCCTTTCAAGAGGCTCGGAAGCCTCCTTTCAAGAGGCTCGGAAGCAGTTTTGTGAAATGTCATTTGCATTCGTTTGTATAATTTTCCCAGAAGTTTTTTCCAGAAGGTAGCTATCAAATCATGATGTATGACGAACTTATAGCGCTTAAATGTGCCTACAACTTTGTCTAACAAGACATTGCTGTAAATTTGTAATCTGGGGCGTGGGAGGCAAAATGTCATTCAAATGACATTATGTCAAATGACACGTGACATTTTGGAGAGTGTTGTGACCCTTCCGGTGTAGTGATCAGATCCCAAAATAAGACGCACAAGACACTTCCGTTTGTTCTAAACACTCCGTTTTATTCAATAACTACTTTATTGCTTATTCTAACTTCATTTAAAAACTACGGATACAGGTTAACAATTTAGTAGCTGACCGCGCTCGGAAAGGACCCAATTACGAATAACGAAAAAATTTCAAAAATTGCGCGCGCTACATATTTCTGTTCGGGCTCTATTCAAACCGTTTCGGCTGATATTCGGACACCAATCGTGTGTCTCGGAAAAGCTTTTCATTCGAGCAATTTTGGGCATTGCAAACTACACTACCAAATGAATATTGTCTAAGCTACATGCTACATTCTCCCGTAGTAGCGTTTGTCGACTATAACATCTACATAGCCGGCCACCTAAATTTGACGTTCCAAATTTACAACAAAACAAGAAAACAGACATAGCTTCATCTGTAACGAAGTGGAAATGGAGTGGAAATGTCCCGAGCGGAATATTAAGACGCTTCTACCACGATATATGAAGTGTTCGGGGCCGACGGCGCGGCACTGGTTTTTCGGGTTTTCAAGTTCAAACACTCAATTACGATTGGAATAAGACCTTTTTATTTATGTAACACTATTTAGTTCTTACAATTATACTTTTCTTCTACTATGTAACACTTGTTTCTTATAATTACACTTTTTCCCTAGAAATTAAACTCAAATATTATCCATTTCAACGGATTTCGCACTATTTTCCGTATGAAGTTTTCACAAGTTTCTAACACTTTTTGTTTATCGATCCTTATTCTGAGACTCTAACACCGATTCTCAATTTTACCGCGACGGACTTTTTAACTGTTCACTTTTATCTTTTTCAAGAAGTTAATTAATTAAAACTTAGATCTCGATTCGTGCACTAGTCACGAGTGTCGAGGTGTCTAAGGGACAACCCTGATTCAATTGGAGTATTCGGTAGGCCGGCTAGGGAAACCTAGAAAGCGCCGAATTCCAATAAAGGTGCTGCTGAATATTTGGGACTGACCCTGACTCAATTGGAGTATTCGGTAGGCCGGCTAGGGAAACCTAGAAAGCGCCGAATTCCAATAAAGGTGCTGCTGAATATTTGGGACTGACCCTGACTCAATTGGAGTATTCGGTAGGCCGGCTAGGGAAACCTAGAAAGCGCCGAATTCCAATAAAGGTGCTGCTGAATATTTGGGACTGACCCTGAGCTCAATTGGAGTATTCGGTAGGCCGGCTAGGGAAACCTAGAAAGCGCCGAATTCCAATAAAGGTGCTGCTGAATATTTGGGACTGACCCTGACTCAATTGGAGTATTCGGTAGGCCGGCTAGGGAAACCTAGAAAGCGCCGAATTCCAATAAAGGTGCTGCTGAATATTTGGGACTGACCCCGAGCTTGGAAAAGCGCACGGTATTTATAGTCAATCCGAGTTCTGAATTTCATAATGATTTCATGAATTGCATCAGACTGGACTTTGGACCCCACGAAAGGTCCAAGAATCCTTAAGTAACGTAACCATTTTCCTCATCCCACATTTATCTATTCAGACTATGTGGTTTTAATTTTAACTTCGTAAATATCCTCGATTTTGAGGTTCCATTCATTACTCAACTTTGCATTCTTTATGGATGCTCCCTAAAGCTCTTTTGCACGAATCGCTTCATCAGCTTATTTGAAAAATCCATAAATTCGAAACAACTTCCTTTTGATTCCAAATTTTACAATAGTTATTTAATTTCTTGTCATAAGTTAGCTAATTCAGCCTTAATATTGGACTTCCATACTTTACGAAACTTTGCCCCTTTTTGGATGTCCCCTCTGAAATTCTCTTGGAAAAATTCTGCTCTCTTTCCACTCTCTAAAACTCTCTTATTTCGAGCACACATTCAAGTGGCTACTTCAATTTACTAATGTATTAATTCATATCAAGTCCTGCCCCTTTCTTTACACTTAAACTTGAACATTGCTGTCTCACAGAGTAATGTTCAACAAGTCCCAAATGTTTCATAATGCATGATACTACTAAACCAACGAAGTTGTGAAAACCTTCACTTAAAAATTAGTATTCGAACCCAGCATGGGTTCTTTGTAAAACAGCGCACCATACCGCCGAGCTATTAACAGCTACCGCTTGTATTACTCTTTGATTTTAAGTATACTCTTAAAAATCAATCAATCAATTGTTTTCTCTTTCTTTCAACTGGGCTTTGAATTAAATTCCCCTTTCCCTAAAGAATCATTACCCCTTCGGGTCGGCTCTTCCTTTTCCGAAACACTCAGACCCCAATATCAATATTTCCTTTCAAGTTTATATTGGTAAGAACAAAATCATGTTCTCTCTGTTTTTCATACTTGGCAACAAACCCCTTTATATCAATACACCTGTATACGTGTATGTAGATTCAATGAAGACTCTTATTGTCTCTATCATTTTGGCTAAGTTATTATTCCGCGCTCCTCACCCAAACAAATGCTTTCCTTAGTGTCCTATACATATGCGCCAATGCATCATCATCAATGACGATCGCGGCTATGTACCGCTATATCGTACACTGTCCAATATGTGAGCACGTTTGAACATGTCAATCCACCGCGCTCCAGTTAAGTAAATCTGACTAAGCTGTTTTCGCCGGTTTCGCCAAACCGTGATAAGGGTATGCGATATTTCACATAACTTTTAAATTGATGAAAAGTAAATTAACCCAACAATTCCTACATGCAACATTTTTAATTTATGTTGATTGCTTAAATTTCTTTGCGTTGAGTAATTGAATATATTCGGCCTTGTTTTTATAATGCCATCAGTATATAAAATTGTTTTAGGAAGGTGTCGGCACATAAGGCTGTGCATATCCTTCCATCCCATCGAGTTGAGCATATATAGTAGATTATGCTCAATTGTTTGCGCCGGAAAATCCGAGTAAATATATCGACCATTTCAATTTAACGGTCGAAAGTAAAATGAATTGTATTGTCAATAGTGATTTTATGCTACATTGACCCTTAATAACGTACTTGTCGTTCCATTACGTTGGGAAAGGTAATGAACGTTTCCCTGCGTACAATAATTGCCACTAATAAAATTGAAATATGATGCTCCGTATGTGAATCGCAGGGCGTTGGTCCCTAACCAGTGGCAATGTTTCTGCCTTCTTGTATGTATATTATTTCGTATGCCCGATCGTTTATTTTAATTTGTTTTGGATCAGCTGATCGCATGAAAATAGGTCAGCTGAGTCTGTCTCTAAGTTTTACGCTTTCTTATATGTTTGGCTTAAAGATTCCTACGATATATCCCGTGATCCGATATGAGGAGTGATGAAGGATCTCAAGGCCGTTCATCTCCTCCCACACAAACGAGGTGAAGGTTCATTAAGAAAATGATCCTTCGCTTGTTAGGGTAGGCCAAAAACATATATATTTTTCTATTATATAATCATTCAATGGTCCGTTGTTTATCAATCATCAACTATTATCTGTCATATCTGAATTTTACTTTCGGTGGAGTTTAGTGTTAGAATCTCTTGATGTTATTCGTTCTGTATGTGTTTTTATAAATTCTCTTAATAATAATTTCTTACGAAGTTTACTTTAAAGATCTTTGATATGGTTCGGCTAACATTTTTGAATTATGTATAATATTCCTTTGGAACATGAGCTACTTTCTAATTTTATGTTTAAATCTAGCGTTATTTATAGGAACATAAAATTTACGATTGTAATTTTGTTATTCTTTAACGCTTCTCTTGACCATGATTTAAATACATTGATACGATTCTGAGTTAATATATATAATTATTCCACAGCAATTTTCATGTTCCCTATTATTCTTCAAATTTATCATAACAATCATTTTTTTTTTCTTGTAATCTTTAAATGCTATGTAATTGTACGCGTTTGGCAATTTTTTCAAATATTTTGCCCTAATTCTTACTCTTTGTATTATCTCAAAATTATTTTTCACCCATATCTTAGTGTTATATCAACTTATTTTATGATAAAAAAAAACTTTTTTTTTTTGTTTTCTGACCATACTGCATCTATTACGTGTTCTTCTAATCTATCAAATCACCCTGTTATATCCCTTTTTTCTTTCGTCGTGTGACCATTTTATTTCCTCTAATCTTTTAAGTATTCGCATATTTGCACATAAACTTTCTCGAGAGTTTCTTACCTGATGATGCCTTCTCGAATCGCCTCGCCTTTACTTGGTGTTGCTCTTGCGTCCTCATAATCATTCGTGTTGTTGATCACTTGGTTGGTTGTAAATCTCGAGTGCAGGGTGTGTTCCTAGTCTGCTGTTTGATTCTTCCGTATCGTCTTGTGCTTTCCGATGCCTTAGTTGTTTCGCCTCTTAAGCTGCTCCTCTCGTGTGGGTACCTTTGTACTGCCGTCTAAATTTGTAGTCTTCGATGAAATTGTTTGTTGTGTGCAAAAATTGCTGTTGTACCGGCCACTTGTATAAATTTGACGTGTTATCTCCAGCGGAGTAGAAGTAGCTCTGCTCTAGTTGTATTTCAATGATTTTCTGCAT